>NC_091621.1:19672521-19975551 GCF_027580195.1 Bos mutus | reverse complement strand
CCTTAGATCTTTTCATGGAAAAGTCCTCTCTCTTTTTTTTTCCTCTCAAACTGTGGCTATCCGACAGTTTGGATTGCTACCTCACATTAGCTCCTTCAGATTGTCCTCAGGGCATTCAGGCCTGGCCTTATCCTAAGCATGCAACCCACACCTCCCCCGCTTGCTGGTGGCAGACATGAGCCTCTGGGCTATTTCTCCGCTGTTAGTTGTGGTTAAGGCACATATCCTGTGGGTTTTGTGTTTTGGGTATTTTCCCCTCCTGGTTATGTTGCCTTCTGAGATTCCAAAACTCCCCACAGACCACTGGTGAGAGGGTTTCCTGGTGCTTGGAAACCACTCCTCCTTCACGACTCCCTCCCTGGGATGGGTCTCAGTCCCTAACTCCTTTGTCTTTTTGTCTTCTATATTTTGTCCTACCTCCTTTTGAAGAGAATGGGCTGCCTTTCTGGGTGCCTGGTGTCCTCCACCAGCATTCAGAAGTTGTTTTGTGGAAGTTGCTCAGCATTCAAATGATCTTTTGATGAATTTGTTGGGGAGAAAGTGGTCTCCCTGTCCTATTTCTCTGCCATCTTAGGACCACCCCCCTGTGTAACTTTTAATGGCCAGTTCAAGGAAACTTTCTGAAATCTATATGTACTATTGATGAGTTCATTTCTTAATTTCTCCAATCTTTATATATAAATATTGTTTTTTCTTGACTATAACTGTTTTCTTTTGGAATCACTTGGATATTTATTTGCAAAGAACCTGGCTTTACTAGATAAATGGATATACCGATAAGCAAGTTCCTTAATCTCTACAAACCTTTATTTCCTTAGTGAGGAAAATTAGTTAAAAATACCTTTTGCCTGAAAATAGGAAAAAGTTTTGTATTATTTAAAAATACTGCTGTCTTCAAGGAAAACAAAATACATGTATATGTATATACAACTCAGAACCATCAACTTAGGGTTGCCAGATTTAGCAAGTATTGAGGATGCCCAGCTAAAGTTGAATTTAAAAAGAAATATTTGATGGCACATATGTTCACATATTTACTTTGACAAGTTTCCTTTTGATTTAAATTCTTTATTTGGGTCTATGACCCATTTTGAGTTAATTTTTGTATATCATATGAAATGAATGTTCAACTTTTTTCCTCCACAAATAAATATACTATTACTGTTAACAGTGTTGTTCATTGAAAAGGTCCTCTCTCTTGTTTTGAATGCCTTGTAAAGGTTTTCAAAGATCAGTTGACTGATCGTGTCTTTCTTTCAGAATGCCTTGGAACACTCTCCCATTATTGCGTGGATGCACGCTCAGTTGCCCAGTCATGCCCAACTCTTTTGCAACCCGTGGACTGTAGACTGGTCGGCTCCTCTATCCATTGGATTTTCCAGGCAAGAATACTGGAGTGGGTTACCTTTCCCTCCTCCATTATTGGGATTAAACTTAAAAAAATTCCCCCATCATTCTTATTATTATAACTTTATATTGTCCTGAAATACCCTTAGAAAACCCTTGGATCAATGAAGAAATCAAAGAGAAAATCAGAAAATGCTTTGAGACAAGCAAAAATAAAAAACAAACTTTTCAAAATCTATGGGATGCAGCAAAAGCAGTTCTAAGAAGGAAGTTTATAGTGATCTAGACCTATCTTAGGAAATAAAAAAACCTCAGATAAATAATGTAACCTATCGTCTAAATGAATTATAAGAAGAACAAAGATCCCAGTGGATAGTGGTGGAAGGTGTGGAAACAGTGTAGTTTAAGAACCAGTGTGTTTGTTTACTATCTGTTGTGGGAAAAGTAATCTTATGCCCACTATTGGCTCAGTGTTGATCCCCACGTGGACCATCCGATAGACTTTTGAGAACACTTGAGTGAATCAGATACCCCAAATTTAGAATTCTAGGACTGCCACTTACTGGATGTGTACCTTGAAATACTCTTCCTTATCTAAAAAAATGAGAATAGTGATAGTTACCTCCACAGAAGTGTTATCAAGAATTACTTGCTGTAGTTTCCATTTTATTCAATCCAGCTGTGGGTAGTGGGGTTGTCTGTAGAAAGTCCCTAACTTTTTTCAGAAGTCTTTTTGGATGTTCTCAAGGGTAGACTTCAGTGTTCAAGGCATTAAAGATATGCCCTTGATCTGGAAGACTTTTAAGTTCAGTTAACCAATGTCCACTTATATTAACTGTTTTATCATTTAATATTTAAAATCCGTTCCAAGAAGGGAGTCCTTTAGAGAAATATGTCTGCAAAATTAAATACAAATATTAAATTTGTAACCTAATTGAATAAGATACAAAACATATCTGTGAATTTGACATTTGGGACTTTAGTGTATTTAATATTCACTCTTTCATATTTTAAGTGAATTAATTATAGCATTTAAGTAAATACTTACCAGACACATACTATGTATTAGACCATATTTTACCAGTACAACACAAAAATATAAATATTATATGTTCTGTGCCCATGAAAAATTAACAGTTTAATTGTTTTTCCAGATGAAATTGAACTACAGCTTTAACAGTTTCATAAGGCCATTCCTAGAATGGCCATGCTGTCACAATATAAAAGTGTATTTATCTCCTAGTTTGCTAAGATATAAGGTCATGCATTTAAATTGCTCACATATGAGGACATAATAAAAAGAATGGGTTAGTTGATCACCTCTCCTATTCTAAAACTTGTAATTTTCTTATTGTAGTCTACAGCAACATTAGCTGGTTTGAGAGGAATATATCACCATGTCTAATCACTGAATTAACTGTTGCCTAAAGTCTCAATAGAGATTTTTTTCTTCTTTTATTTTCACACATGCCACAGCTAAACAACTTTCCCGCATTTCTTCTTGTACAATTGGAATTCAGTATGTTGAACTCTACCAGAGTTTCATTCTTAGAGTGAAAACCGAATAGATCATTGAACATAGATTTCAACATATGTGTTTAGATGGGTCACACAAATGAATTAACATTCATAGTAAAGTAAAACAATGTTACTGTTAATCAAAGAAAGGGTAACTCTCTCTATATGTGAGTATCCCATCAAAATGTAGTCATATGATCTTGAAGAAAGATACATTTCAGTATCTTTTCCCTGGGTTTTTATGAATTTCTGTGCTTTACTACTTGTACAAGTTTTAAGGTAATTCATGTTAAAGTGGAAGAGCAGTCTTAGTGAGACATATACCTAGGCAATTTTTTTTCCTTATTAAATATAGGTTGTCTTTGAATATTCTGATATGTTAGCTAAAATGATAGACACACAAAGCAAGCAGAGAATTTCTATTAAGTAATTTAGCAAACCCTATACCTTTCTTTTGTGATGTTTGTGATTAATCTCAATATGCTGAATGATGGCTCATTTCTCAGACAAAACAATAGCAGTCATTGGGTATAGGCTTAAAAAATAATACTTTAAATGATTTCTAGACCAAAGGCACAGGCATGCTTCTATTTATTCATTTAAAAATGGATTATAAAGTGAAACTAGATCTATAGGGCTTCCCTCATAGCTCAGCTGGTAAAGAATATGCCTGCAATGCAGGATACCCCAGTTCAATTCCTGGATCAGGAAGATCCCCTGGAGAAGGGAAAGGCTACCTTTCCCAGTATTCTGGCCTGGAGATTTCCATGGACTTTACAGCCCATGGGGTCTTGAAGAGTCGGGCATGACTGAGCAACTTTCACTTTCACTTTCACTTCATTAGATCTAGAGAATGTTTGTTTCAAGTTAATCTAACTTGAAACAAAAACTTTTGAATCATAATTTTGTACAATATAGAAATATCCCACAATGCATATTTTTAAATGAACAAGTGACATAATATAGACTTATAATTCACTATACTCTTTCCTTTCTGTGTGTTTGTGTGTATTTTAGTTTATTAATAAAATTGAACTTACTATATATGTTTACTGCATGTTTTATTCTATACTGCATGTATATCCTTTAAGATATCTAGAGAATATGCATTTTATATGCAGTCTGAGACCATAATTATGTGTAATAAAATATATCCAGAGATGACTTAAAATTTTTAGTTAATAATCAAGTTTTAATCCATGGATTAAGTATATTACATCATAGGTTAGCTTCCTATTAACTGTTTCTTTTGATAAATAATAACTATATGTATCAACTTCCAACTCCTCTTTGGCCATGATTTCCCCTGAGTCTGTATCATCAATTTCTCCTATTTGGATCTATTGATTTTTCTTGCCTGACATCTCCATCTCATCTTGTATTTGACCTTATCCTGTTTGAGGTGTTACACACTTATTCAATTTTCTTTAACCTTTCCCACCCAAAATTTTTATATAATTAGCCAGTAAGTATTGGTGAGCCCATCATTTGTTTTAATGCTTCAAGTATTGGTACTCTGAGTTTCTGGCTGCTTGATTTCATAATCTCAGTCTGCCCACTGACCCCCGTATTACAGTCTTACTTTGTTATTTATGTAGAAGATGGTCTTTCTTACCTATCCACCTCTAGTTCCATATCAGAGTGTGTGTGCCCTGCTCTGCCTGATTCTTATCTCTACACAGTCAACAGAAGTATACAAAAATCGTTTTCTCTAATTTCAGAAGCCAAATTGGGTTGCTATTCATCTGGCCTCAGGGTGCTTTAGGTTCTATTAACCCAAAATGAAACAGATTTTTTTTTTTTCAATTTTCTACCCTGTAGAAAATGAAGTAACACATTTTTGCTGTTTTAATTCTTTTTTAGTTCCTTTAGTTAATATTTTTTTTTCTGTTTGTTCATGTTGTATTTGAATGTTGTCATTGTTCAGTGGCTCAATTATCTCTGACTCTGCAACCTCATGGACTGAGACATGCCAGGTTCCCTGTTTTTCACTGTCTCCCAGAGTTTGCTGATGCCATACAACCTGTGTTTGAATAATTGAACACATGATGTAAATGTAGCTCTTATTATTCTTATTTTTATATTTGCAGATTGAGGTCTGTGGTATTATGGAAGGGAGTCTGGATGATGTATATTAAACATCCATTGATATTTTAAGTCAGAAACCTCTAGATTCTATTTAAAGGATCTTTAATGTATATAGGTCCTTACACACTTCCATGTCTCATTTGGGTTCTCACCTCCTGTGAGAAATAGCTCAAACAAAAACACCTACCTCAAAAAACAAAAACAAAAACAGAGAACCTATCTCCATAAAAGTAAACAATGCCTTGCAGGATCAGTAAAGTCTAAATTAGTTCTTACAAAAAAAAATTTTTTTTCTGGAAGAAAACATAGTATATAGAGCTGCATTTCTACCTTTCATGTCATCAGGATATACAGAAATTCTTGGTCTGGCTTTTTAAGCCCTATCTACACTGCAACTTTAGTAAATGAGAAGGTGCTTGTTGGACTCTGCTGATAACTGAGTTGGGATCAGGAGCTGCTGACTTGTGACAAGATGGGGGAAGTTCTTGTAATGTTCTAAATGGTCTTACACAATGAAGACGATGCCAGTATTGTCCCCCATTGGAATGCACTGTAAGATACAGTTCAGTTCAGTCTCTCAGTCATGTCCAACTCTTTGTGACCCCCATGGACTTCAGAAACCAGGCTTCCCTGTTCATCACTAACTCCAGGAACCTACACAAATTCATGTCCATCGCATTGGTGATGCCATCCAACCATCTCATCCTCCATCATCCCCTTCTCCTTCCGCCTTCAATCTTTCCCAGCCTCAGGGTATTTGCCATTGAGTTGGTTCTTCGTATCGGGTGGCCAAAGTATTGGACTTCCAGCTTCAGCATCAGTCCTTCCAATGAATATTCAGGACTGATTTCCTTTAGGATGGACTGGTTGGATCTCCTTGCAGTCCAAGGGACTCTCAAGAGTCTTCTCCAACACCACAGTTCAAAAGCATCAATTCTTTGGCCCTCAGCTTTGGCACTCAGACTTCCCTGGTGGCTCAGATGGTAAAGTATCTGACTACAATGCGGGAGACCCGGGTTCGATCCCTGGGTTGGGAAATCCCCTGGAGAAGAAAATGGTAATCCACTCCAGTACTATTGCCTGGAAAATCCCATGGACAGAGGAGCTTGGTAGGCTATACAGTCCATGGGGTCCCGAAGAGTCGGACACGACTGAGCGACTTCACTTCACTTCAGCTTTCTTTATAGTCCAACTCTCACATCCATACATGACTACTGGAAAAACCGTAGCTTTGACTTAGATGGACCTTTGTTGGTAAAGTAATGTCTCTGCTTTTCAATATGCTATTTATGTTGGTCATAGCTTTTCTTCCAAGGAGCAAGTGTCTTTTAATTTCATGGCTGCAGTCACCATCTGCGGCGATTTTGGAGCCCATAAAAATAAAGTCTTTCACTGTTTCTACTGTTTCCCCATCTATTTGCCACGAAGTGATGGGATTGGATGCCATGATCTTGGGGACTGGATGCCATGATCTTAGTAAGACACAAGCCCTTCACAATTTTGTCATATTCCTGTTGATTTGCTTGCCTTCTTATTTGTTTCCTTATTCATTAATTCTAGGGACAAGCTCTATTTGCTTCATACTTTTCCAGAGACATGGAGTTTTCAAAGACTTCAGAATGAAGTTTTGGTCAAGGCATTTGTTGCACAATTCATCCTTTCTGTCTGACCTGATAAATTCTAATGAGAAAGGTATTCAGTCCATAAATTTAGGGACACAAAGAATACTCAATTAGAAGATATGTTAAATTAAAAATAATTCTGACTCTCAACTCAAATCCTGGCAGCTAGCAGAAAACGTAACTTCTGTCATTTTTTGAGTCTGTCTTCCCAGAGTAGTGTGGACTCCCTGGATATTAACATATTGCCTACCATTTAACTGAGTCATTCTAGTCAGAGATTCTGAGGCTAAACTTGTTACTTTAGTTCTACCCATGACTGCAGGCAGCATTGTTAGTTCATTAGAACCCTGTGGCTCTAATTGGATGTGATAGGCTGGAGGAAAGAGAATCTTTGAGACAGAGGACTACATAGATAATGGACTGCTATTCTATCCTAAAGGAAATCAGTTCTGAATATTCATTGGAAGGACTGATGCTGAAGCTGAAACTTCAATACTTTGGCCACCTGTTGTGAAGAACTGAATCATTGGAAAGACCCTAATTTGGGGAAAGATTGAAGGTGGGAGGAGAAGGGGATAACAGAGGATGAGATGGTTGGATGACATCACTGACTCAATGGACATGAGTTTGAGTAAACTCTGGGAGTTGATAATGGACAGGGAAGCCTAGCGTGCTGCAGTCCATGGGGTCGCAAAGAGTAGGACATGACTGAGCAACTGAACTGACCTGATACGTTAATATAGTGGGTTATTTTTTTGTTTTGTGTGTTTTTGGTTTTCTTTCTTCCCATGTTGTTCACATCATAGCCAATAACTGAATTTCCTACAAATATTGTTTATAGAATGTGTTTATAATAATATACAACACTTAAAATAATGAGGTCATGCCTTTAGGAATCAGGGCTTCCTTGATAGCGCTGTTGGTAAAGAATCCACCTGCAATGCAGGAGATCCTGGTTCGATTCCTGGGTTGAGAAAATCAGCTGGAGATGGTACAGGCTACCCACTCCAGTATTCTTGGGGTTCCCTTATGGCTCAGCTGATAAAGAATCTTCCCACAATGGGGGAGACCTGGGTTTGATCCCTTGTTTGAGAAGATCCCCTGGAGAAGGGAAAGGCTACCCACTCCAGTATTCTGGCCTGGAAATTCCACGGACTATATAGTCCATGGGGTTGCAAAGTGACACAACTGAGTGACTTTCACTTCACCCTTAGGAATAATGACAATAAATGTTTCTTTCTTTTTTTTTTTTTTTTTGAAAATAAACTTTTTATTTTGGAAAACGTTTAGATTTATAGAAGAGAAGAATTGCAAAGACAACTCTTACAGACAGCTCCTATACATCCCCCCCCCCCCCACTAATGTTAACATCTTACATAAGCCAGGAATGAGAGATTAACATGGGCATGTTACAGAGTTTTTTTTTTTTTAAAGTTATAAATTGAGATTTTAATGTCCATAACTTAGTCATTGATACAACAAAGAGACAAAACATCAATAAGGATATAGGATGCTAGAACAACATCATCCAAATTCACCTATTTGATGGTCATAGAAAAATCCTTGCATCTTCTTGGAGAGCACATCTAAGACAGATCAGATTCTGGACCATAAAACAAAATTTTGTTTTGTTTTCAGTAAATTTCAGTAATTCAGTAAATTTTTTTGTATTAGCAAGGTGAAAAGACAGCCTTTAGAATGGGAGAAAATAATAGCAAATGAAGCAACTGACAAACAACTAATCTCAAAAATATACAAGCAACTCCTACAGCTCAACTCCAGAAAAATAAATGACCCAATCAAAAAATGGGCCAAAGAACTAAATAGACAGTTCTCCAAAGAAGACATACAGATGGCTAACAAACACATGAAAAGATGCTCAACATCACTCATTATCAGAGAAATGCAAATCAAAACCACTATGAGGTACCATTTCACACCAGTTAGAATGGCTGCGATCCAAAAGTCTACAAATAATAAATGCTGGAGAGGGTGTGGAGAAAAGGGAACCCTCTTACACTGTTGGTGGGAATGCAAACTAGAACAGCCACTATGGAGAACAGTGTGGAGATTCCTTAAAAAACTGGAAATAGAACTGCCTTATGATCCAGCAATCCCACTGCTGGGCATACACACTGAGGAAACCAGAAGAGAAAGAGACACGTGTACCCCAATGTTCATTGCAGCACTGTTTATAATAGCCAGGACATGGAAGCAACCTAGATGTCCATCAGCAGATGAATGGATAAGAAAGCAGTGGTACATATACACAATGGAGTATTACTCAGCCATTAAAAAGAATTCATTTGAATCAGTTCTAATGAGGTGGATGAAACTGGAGCCTATTATACATAAATGTTTCATTTTTTAATCTCCTGTTTTGTTTTGTTTTAACTGACTCTACAACTTGTCTCAGGATATGAGTCTTCTCTAGTTATTAATAAAGTACCATACAGAGACAGCACCCTTTGGTATGATAAATAATAAGTTGCTCAGTCATGTTCAACTCTTTGAGACCCCATGGACTGTAACTTATCAGGCTCCTCTGTCCATGGAATTTTCCAGGCAAGAATACTGGAGTGGGTTGCCATTTGCTTCTCCAGATCTTCCCAACCCAGGGATTGAACCCAGGTCTCCCACATTGTCGGCAGATGCTTTACCATCTGAGCCACCAGGGAAGTCCACATTGGTATGATAAATATCCACTATTAGGTCAAACCCCCCTCCTGCATCCCCCCCCCCTTTTTTTTTCTAAAATACAGCCTTTTTTCTCCCTAAAATAACTTTAGTGGGATGATTTGGGTGGCATTTGTTTATTAAAATACTGTATCAGGTGCTTAGCTGAAGAGTCTTCTGTTTCAGCAATGGAGGGTATACTGGTTTTATTTCTTAAAAGGTGCAACATTAGTCTCCAATGCCTCTGTAAGAGACTTCACAGAGTACTTTGACTATGTGATTTTTAAAACTATTTTCTATTGTTTAGGGCTCATATGTTGATTTCAATTTATATTGCTTTAAGTGTGTACTGTAATACATTCTAAGGTTCTTTCCTAAGTTATTATTTTAATAATAAAATGATTATGAAAAACATAAACAACATTTATTGGGAACATAAATACTGTGTTTCAGACACTAATGTAAAAGTTTTACTCATATTCATTTCTCATTCAGTTTTTACAACTACCTTATGAAGTAGGTGTTACCATTGTTCCCATTTTGTAAGTGAGAAAACAGAAGAAACTAAGCCATAGAATATTAAATATGGGTTACAGTTGGCCAGGTCTACAGCTACTTCTTCTACCATAACTCAAATTTTCAGTTCTACTGTTAGAGAGTTTTACTGTGGCTTGTATGTTTCTATTCTCAACAACACTCAGGATCTCTCAAACCCTCCTCCCATTCCCACTCCTATACTTGCCTTTCTTGGTTAATCCCTTGGGTTCCATGTTCCTGGCTTTTGTACTCTGATTAGCTGGGGTACCTTGGGGACATACATGGATTATAACAATCTTAATTTCTTCCTGAGGCTTCTTTAAAATACAGTAAACATTTTGAGACTTCTCACTTGCTGAAATTCCTTAGTAGAGCTTGTTGAATATCCTGTATCTATTCCATTAAACTTGCCTTTTCAAATCATATTTGTTTTGAATTTAAAGTATATTTCTTTCCGCCCACCTGAAAACTTTTGTTTGAACATTTTAAATACTGTTATCTCTGTTGTTAGCTAAATCACTGAAGAATTTGCCTGTGATATCTCAAAGTGGATTAAATAAGAAAATAATTATTCTTCTGTTCTCAAGTTTTTGTTATACATGTGAAGACAAATATGCAATGTCCATACTTTACAGAGGAGGAAAAAAGTCATTAAAAAGACTCATAAAATAAAAAAAAAATAAGCTTGCCTTTCTAATACATGAATATCTGAATTAAAGTGACTATTATGACTAATCATAATAATCCCTACATTGTTAACTAGTTGATTATATTAGAAATTTGATACTACTAACTCTAACTTTTTCAGATAAAAGCAGTTTTATCTGTAAGTCAACTAGGGAAAATAAATTTGGATTTTTATTAAGGCCCTGTGTATCTGCCTGTTGTTTAATTCTATGCATTTGTCTATTGATTAGACCTTTTCGCCCCATTACAGTTCTTAGTAGGTAAGAGCCAATGATAGTTTAAGCAGAAATTTTCATAATTTTTCTATTATTCATAGCAGAGACTATCAACTCTAAAAACTTCAAAATAATAGTCCTTCAAATAAGACAAAGGTTCCTAGGCTAACTAATGGTGTTTAACCTTAACAACAAAATCATAAACAGAAACTAAATCAAATTCAGGTTCATGATTTTATAAATTGATCAGGCCTGCTCCAGACATTGATCTCTTCTGTTACTAAAACATGGTATCAGTCTCTTTTTAGTGAGAGTAATAAAGAAATAATTGCAGAATCTGATCATGTATAAGAGGTTCACAATACTGAATAAATTAAAGCAACCTATGTGTTTTAAGTAAAGCAATGAATGAATAATGAATCTTCTGTCTGAAGTAACCCATTTTCTAATAAATTTGGATTGGAGTATTGCACACGACTGAGCGACTGAACTGAACTGATTGCTGTATATGAGTAACTTCATGGCATGTCTTCTCTAAAAATAGAAGGTTAAAGACAGAAACTGAAAATCCAAATAGAAAGAAATTAAGTCCATTAAAGAATAGCTTACTGAAAGTTTCTCATACACCAAGTTTATGTGCAGTGTACTCTAGTATAAACATATTGCATGTATTCATTAAACAGAAGCACTTACTATTTCCATAAAAGCTAGCAAGGTATGCCAGCAGATTAAAGTCTTTACTATGTCTTTGTGAAGAGTAATTAGAATAAATGTCAGAGCAATAGATAATAGCCTGTCACTAGAGTTATTTGGATAACATTTTCAAGGAAATTTGCAAATACAAGTATTTATATTTCTGAAAGCAAATTTATCCCAGAGAAAATTGTAATCTTCTGGACCACTTTTGCTTTCTTGTTTATATTTCTAATTTCTCTGATGGTTTCTTTCTTCAAACTAACTCTTCTTAGTTTGAGTTAGAGCCAGGTTATCATGGTCTTTCATGCCTATAGGCATCTCACTATGACTTTACAAGTTCAGTTCAGTCGCTCAGTTGTGTCCAACTCTTTGCAACCCCATGGACTGCAGCGCTTTACATCCTTCCATAAAAAGAACATTTCCTCTTGGACTCTAGAGGAAGTCTGTTTCTTTTACTTTAGTGTAGTTCTCTGCTTCTGAGGGTGATTTACAGGGTTTACTCAAATGAAAAAATTGTGTATATAAAGATATTGTATTTATCTTATGTGGTGTGTGTGTGTGTGTGTGTGTGTGTGTGTATGTGTGTGTGTGTATATTTCCATGGTGGGATGTTGTTTTATATATAGGAAATGTTACAATTATTAAATTTAATTATTACATTTAATTATATAAATAAATGAGATTATATGAAGGAGAGTCATATCTTATATATGATAGTACATTTTAGGAATAGGAACATTAATATTTTCTCTGACTTATAGCCAAAGGTAATTGTTAAGTCATGACAATTAAAGCCAATTAATTCACTCTCTCTCTCTTTTATTTTAAACATAACCCGGGTGTTGTTTTTTGGCATTTCTTCTGTGCTGTACAGAAATTATAATGCTTTCCTAATTTAATATCTAAATTGTATTCTTTAAAGTTTCTCAGTTTAGAAAGGCCTATCTTACATATTTCCTCACAGTTTATTCTTATATTAAGTTTATTAGTCACATTTATTTATCCTAGTATATTCATGGTGTTGTACAACCATCACTATAATCTAAGTTTAGAACATTTTTATCACCCCGGTAAGCAACCCTGTACCCATTAGCAGTCATTCTTCTTTGCATCCATAGGTTTTGGACACCAATCATCTACTCTTGGTCTCTTTAAATTTGCCTATTATGCTTATTCCATTTAAATGGAAAAATACAATGTGTGGTCTTTTGTGATTACTTTATTTTACTTAGCATAATGTTTTTGAAGATCATCTGTATTATAACATTTATTAGTACTTTGTTCTTTATTATTGCTCAGTGATCAGTATGTGCTTGTGCTTAGTCGTTCAGTCGTGTCTGACTCTGCAACCTCATGGACTGTAGCCCGCCAGGCTCCTCTATCCATGGGATTCTCCAGTCAAGAATACTGGAGTGAGTTATCATTTCACTTCCTGACCCAGGGATCAAATCTGCATCTCCTGCACTGGTGGGGAGATTCTTTACCTCACAACCACTTGGGAAGCCCCAGGGCTCATCCTAAATCTGGATGATGCCATGCCCTCCTCCAGGGGATCTTCTCAACCCTGGGATCAAACCCAGGTCTCCCATATTGCAGGCAGATTCTTTACTGTCTGAGCCACCAGGGAAGCCCATAATACCAGTATGCCATATTTCAAATATCCTCTTATTAGTTGATGGACATTTTGACTCTTTATACTCTTTGGCCATTATTATCCATGTACAGGTTTCTGTGTGTATGTGTGTGTGTGTGTGGGGTGGGTGTGTTTGTTTATTTCTCTTGGATGTGTAGCTAGAAGTAGAATTTCTGGGTTTTATGGAAACTCTATACCTCATATTTGAAGAACTCAATTTCACCATGTTGTATTCTGGGCAACAGCTATGTGTGTGGGTTCCAATTCTCCACATCTGCACCAACAATGTCTTTAATTTTATTTTATCCATTCTATAGGATATAAAATGATATGTCATTGTGACTAACAGTGATGTTCAGAATCATATTTTGTGCATATTAGCATTTGCACATCCATTTTAGAGAAACTTCAATTCATAATCTTTCACTGTTTTAAAACTGGGTGATTTTTCTTTTTGTTAGCTATAAGCTGACAATGTTGAAAGAAGTGTTGAGAGTTGCATGTGTGTGTTCTGTTCCTAATCTTAGAAGGAATTTTCTCCGTGTCTTTACCCTATTCAGAGTTTGTTGAACTTCTTGAATATGTAGATTAATGCTTTCCAGCAAATTTGATAAATTATAGCCATTATTTCTTTTTCCTGTGGTCCCTTTGTCTCTTTCCTTTTTGTTTGGTAGTCACATTATATGCAAATTCGTGGCTAAGATTGTCTCATATTTCTGAGTCTCTTTTAAGTTTCTTTATTTTCTTTCTCTTTTCTTTGGATTATATAATCTTTTTTGATCTATTTTATAGTTCAGCGATTCTTTCTCTACCACATCAGACCTGTTCTTTAGCTCCCTTAGTGAACTTTACATTTCAGTTAATGTAATTAATTTCACATTTAAACATTTTCCTCTATTAAAATTATTTGCTTTTTAAAAATTACAACTATTTAATTTTTATTGTATTCTGTGTATATGTCATCATGCCTTCCTTTAAATCCTTGGAGAGCTAAAGGTCTTCTTTAGTTCTCGGAACATATTTATAATGGCTGCTTTGAAGTCTTTGTCTAGCTCCTTTCAGAAGCAGTTACTACCACCGTCTCTTTATTCTCATATACAGATCACTCTTTAATGTTTCTTTGTATGTTTCATACACTTTTGTTAAAAAAATTCCTATTTTAGATAATATGTTGAAGTAAACTAGAGATAATGATATCCTCCTCTTCTCCCCACAGGTATTAGTGCTGCTCTTGTTGTTTGCTTGGTCATTTATTTATTTGTTCAGTGATTTGGTTGAAGCTAGTTCTGTGAGGTCAAGTTCTTACAGTGTGCAGTCTCAAATATTCAGATTTTTTTTTTCTCATAAATGTTATTTTTCAGCCTGGCTACAGAGTAGTCATTTCATTGCATGTGTGTGTAGTCATGTCTGATTCTTTGTGACCCCATGGACTGTAGCCCACCGGGCTCCTCTCTCCTGGGGATTTTCCAGGCAAGAATCCTAGAATGGGTTGCCTTTTCCTACTGCAGGGGATCTTCCCCACCCAGGGATGGAACCTGTGAGTCTTGCCTCTCCTGCATTAGTAGGTGTAGTCTTTACCACCATGCCACCTGGGAAGTCCATAGTGATTATTCCTGGGTTAAAAAAAAAAAAAAAAATTGGCCACTTAGTAGTCAAAGTCTTCTCTCATGGCTCAGATGGTAAAGTATCTGCCTGCAGTGCAGGAGACCTAGGTTCAATCCCTGAGTTGGGAAGATTCCCCTGGAGAAGGGAATGGCTACGCACTCCAGTATTCTTGCCTGGAGAATCCTACGGACACAAGAGCCTGGCGAGCTGTAGTCCATGGAGTCACAAAGAGTTTGGCACAATGAGTGACTAACACTAGTGATCAAGGTTGTATTTAAATAGTCTTTGCCAGTTAGTTTTTTAGTTTTTGCTATTCTGTTTGTGTGTGTATGTCTGTCTTGCAGGCTACTACTTCAGTTCAAGGAATTTGTTTTTGACCCCTGCTACATTCAGCTAGGCACTAATTGTTTGGATTTTTCCTCTTCAATCACTTAGACAGACCTCATCCTTTGGCACATTCATGGTCTTCCTATCTTCCAGGGACCTATGTGATTTTATTTTCAAGTTGTTTCTTGGACTTTTTTTTGGGTCAGAGTGGACTATTTAGCCAGTGTTTGATCAGAGGTTGTACTTAAGCCCCTTGATGGGTGAGGCTTCTTTCATTTGTCAGCTGATCTTTGTATGGCTTTGGGAATGTTTCCAAGTCTGCTCTACATCTGTTAATTTTAGCTTAATCACTCAATAATAGGATAGGCACAATTCATTTAATGCATGTAAATTAAACACAATAAAGTGTTTCAACAGCTACTATAAATACAGGAGATAGAGCAATTACAAGAAAGACAACTATCTTGCCCCTGTAGATCTTGCATTTTAGTGGAAGAAAAAGCCAACAAAGAGTTGATGTGAAGGATGAATTTTTAAATTAGTTTACTAACGTAGGAAGTCTGTTGAAAAATTATCTTAAAATCAAACTTTCTTAAGAAGAGAAATAATTCTCTTCATTTCTTCAGTTTCTATTAAAATGTCAAAACACAGGTCTGTCTCAAAAGATAGTAAAAGAAATATCATAGAGAAGACAATTGTTCTTTCCTTGTAAATCAGCGTGTTTCTTAGTCCATGATGCTGTTTCACACAATATTCACGTGACTTATTGTTGTTGTTTATTTGGTTTTAACAAGGAGATTGATTTGGTATTATCTTACACATTGGGCATTACTATTGGCTTATTTACATATTAGGTCAAGGCTTTATTCTTATGCTTCCAAAGAGTAAAGAAAAAGATACCAGGTGTATGTTCATGAAAACAAAGAAGCATAGAAAAAGTAGCTAAGCAATTTTAAGTTCTTGTTACAGAGATCTACACAGCTATGGAGTGATCCACCAGGCAAATTCAATACAAACACATGAAGGATCTAGGATTATCTAGGATTAGACTCCCCTAAAATCCTGCTAAGTCTAGGTCAACAGTTGCTGGAAACATGCTCTCATCTTGGACCCAATCTTGCCTTTCTTTATCATCCATCTCCTAAATTTTATATTTATTACAAATATACGACTTACATGTTCATGCTCTCTATGTGTATTTCTCTGTATGGAAGAAATAAAATGAGATCCAGGGAAATTTGAGGCAGTATCTGATGTTCTTGGCTATTTAGGTTTTGTAAGACCAAGCAGTTTTCCACACTTCCACTCATCACATCCTCAGAAGGCTCAAAAGTAAATGGTTCCAGAACCCTTCCTTGCTTTTTAATTATGTTGGGTGCTCACAAGGACTTATAGCCAGATGAAGATAGATGTGATCCCAGTAGGCATGCTTAATGTGCTTCAAGTGATTACTTAGATTCATAGGCATTCCTTAGGGCTTCTATAACAAATTATCACATATTTAGCAGTTTAAAACAACCCACATAAATTCTTAGTTCTTTCACAACTCTGGAGGCCAGAAATTCAAAATCAAGTTGTCTGGCAGATTTGGTTCTTCTTGGAGTCCCTAGAAGAAAATCTATTCCAATGCTTCTCTTCTTGTTTCTGGTGGTGGCCAGCAATCCTTCATACTCATGACTTGTAGTATAACAGCTTCAATCTCTGCCTGTGTCTCTTTGTGTCAGATCTTTCTCACTTTTATCTATAAGAGGCAATAAAACTAGGTCAATGGAACTAGGGCTCATCCTTGTTGTTGTATGGTTGCTAAGTTGTATCCAACTCTTACATGGACTGTAGCCCATCAGGTTCCTCTGTCTATAGGATTTCCCAGGCAAGAATACTGAAGTGGGTTACCATTTCCTTCACCAGGGGATCTTCCTGACCCAGGGATTGAACCTGTGTCTCCTGCATTGGTGGGCAGATCCTTTACCTCTGAATCACTTGGGAAGCCCCAGGGCTCATCCTAAATCTAGTATGTCATCTCAAGATCTTTAATTTATTTGTATCTGCTAAAGATTCTTTTTCCAAATAAGTTTTATTCATAGATGTATGAGGTTAGTATTTGGACATATCATTTGGGGAGGTCACAATTAATACACAGTGGGTATATTCTAATTTTCTTTTTGTATTATTAACGGAAAATCTGGAGCTGAAGAAGGGACCAAGTTGGGATTTGAGGATGTGACCGACCAAATGGATGTGAAAGAGAAATACTAATGATTTTTCTTGATGGTACATGAAAAAAATCCCTGGATTCCAACTATCCCAGAAATAACTCTTAGGAAAAACCTAGGTATTCCTTACACTGATTCTTTTTGACCTGCTTATTAGTTCTTCCTTCTTTCCTTCCTCCCTCCTTCTTTCTTTCTCTCTCTCAGTCTCTGCTTCTCTCTCTTCTCTCTTTTATTCATTTCCATTACCTTGCTTCTCTTTTAATGTTAGTTTTTAATGTTACATATGGCTTTATATAAGTCACATTTTGTGATACATTCTATGTGTCCTATATTATATATAATGCGGCCGTTCATGAATTCCTCCATTCTCCATCCATTAAATTCTTATATTTTTTAACATATATTCTTCCTTGTCTTACACATTTTATTTCCTCCCATTATTTTTAAGGCTTCAAATATGAATGTCTTTCTTTTCTGTTTCATCAGCTTCATCTATTCATTCTTTTTTTCAGCATCCCTAACATCTCCCATCTTAATAATAAAATTAAATTGTCTGGATTGTACAGTTTTCTCCATTTTTATTTTTCCCTCCACAACTGATTTTTTTTTTAAAAGAGCTTACACCTTATTTTTTCTATTCCTGCACCTCTTAATCATTCACTATTTCATTACAGTCTGTATTACTGTTCCCTCTGCTTGGTAAAGCTGCAAATACTAAAGCTACTACTGATATATTGCTTAACCCAATATGTGATTTCTAGTCTTCATCTTACTGTACTTCATGAAACAAAGGATTTCAGTCAATATTCTTTTTAAGTACTTTCCTTCCTCAGCTTCAACTGCATTATAATCATCGTAATGCTATTTTCTTCTTTTTCCCCCTTATTTGCCTTTATTGTCTTCTCTAGAACCCCAACATGTTCATGTTCAGCCAGAACACAGTAATCTATATTCTTTGTCCTCTGTTCTCTATGTTAGTAATGTTTTCAACTCCTTCTGGCTTCCATGCCAGTTATACATTGACAAGTATCACATCTGTGGTTTCCAACCAGTATCTCCTTCTACACTGTAAATGTGTATCAAACTACCACCTTACAGTCTCTACTGGAACACTGAATTCATATTTCCCACATCTTTCTTTTTTTCTTCTCCAGTTTTTCTTGACTGCAGTAAAAGTACCTTCATGAACCCAGTTATTTGTGCCAGAAACCTGGAAGTCATAATTGATATCTTCCTTTCACTTCTGACATTCAATTCATTGCCAAGTCTTACCATTATGTACTCTGAAATAAATTGTTGTTCCTCAGTTGCTCAGTCATTACCAACTCTTTGTGTCCCCATGGACTTCAGCATGCCAGCTTCCTGTCCTTCACCATCTCCCAGGGCTTGCTTAAACTCAGGTCATTGAGTCGGTGATGCCATCTAAACATCTCGTCCTATTTCATCCTCTTCTGCTCCTGCCTTCAATCTTCCCCAGCATCAGGGTCTTTTCTTATGAGTTGGCTCCAAGAAGCTAAAGTATTGGAGCTTCAGCTTCAGCATCAGTCCTTGCAGTGAATAGTCAGAACTGATTAACTTTAGGATAGAATGGTTTGATCTCCTTTCAGTCCAAGGGACTCTCAAGATCTTCTCCAACTTCACAGTTCAAAAGCATCGATTCTTTAGTACTCAGCTTTCTTTATAGTCCAAATCTCACATCCATACATGACTACTGGAAAAACCATATCTTTGACTAGATGGACCTTTGTTGGTAAAGTAATGTCTCTGCTTTTTAATATGCTGTCTAGGTTGGTCATAGCTTTTCTTCCAAGGAGCAAATGTCTTTTAATTTCATGGTGCAGTCACCACCTGCAGTGATTTTGAAGCCCCCAAAAAGCAAATTCCATTTTTCCTTTGTTTCCATTGTTTCCCCATCTATTTGCCATGAAGTGATGAGACTGGATGCCATGATCTTAGTTTTTTGATGTTGAGTTTTAAGCCAGCTTTTTCACTCTCCTCTTTTGCTTTCATCAAGTGACTCTTTAGTTCCTCTTCACTTTCTTCCATAAGGGTAGTGTCATCTGCATATCTGAGGTTATTGACATTTCTCCTGGCAATCTTGATTCCAGCTTGTGTTTCATCCAGCCTGGAATTTTGCATGATATACTCTGCATATAAGTTAAATAAGCAGGGTGACAGTGTGCAGCCTTGATGTACTCCTTTCCCAATTTGGAACCAGTCCATTGGTCTATGTCCAATTCTAACTGTTGCATCTTGACCTGCATACAGGTTTCTCAGGAGGAAGGTAAGGTGGTCTGGTATTCCCATCTCTTTAAGAATATTCCAGTTTGTTGTGACCTGTAGAGTCAAAAACTTTAGTTTAGTCAATGAAGCAGCAGTTGATGTTTTTCTGGAATTCTCTTGCTTTTTCTATGATCCAACAGATGTTGGCAATTTGATCTCTGGTACCTCTGTCTTCGCTCAATCCAGTTTAAATATCTGAGATTGGAGAATTATGAGCATTAGTGTGTGAGATGAGTGCAACTGTGTAGTAGTTTGAACATCTATTGGCATTGCCTTTCTTTGGGACTGGAATGAAAACTGATCTTTTTCAGTTCTGTGGCCACTGCTGAGTTTTCCAAATTTTCTAGCATACTGAGAGCAGTACTTTAACATCATCATCTTTTAGGACTTGAAATAGCTAGCTGGAATTTCATCACCTCCACTAGCTTTTTTCGTAGTAATGTTTCCTAAGGCCCACTTGACTTCACACTCCAGGATATCTGGCTCTAGTTGAGTGATCACACCATTGTGGTTATCTAGGTCATAAAGATATTTTTTGTATAGTTCTTCTGTTTATCCTTACTACCTCTTTTAATATCCTCTGCTTCTGTTAGGTCCATACCATTTCTGTCCTTTATTGAGCCCATCTTTGCATGAAATGTTCCCTTGGTATCTCTAATTTTCTTGAAGATATCTCTAGTCTTTCCCATTCTATTGCTTTCCTCTATTTTTTGCATTGATTGGTTGGGAAGGCTTTCTTATTTCTCCTTGCTATTCTTTGGAACTCTGTGTTCAGATGCTTATATCTTTCATTTTCTCATTTGCCTTTCATTTTTCTTCTTTTCTGAGCTATTTGTAAGGTCTCCTCAGACAACCATCTTGCCTTTTTGCATTTCCTTTTCTTGGGGATGATCTTGATCACTGCCTCCTGTACCATGTCACTAACCTCCATCCATAGTTTTTCAGACACTCTATCAGATCTAATCCCTTGAATTTATTTGTCGCTTCCACAGTACAATTGTAAGGGATTTGATTTAGGTCATACCTGAATGGCCTAGTGGTTTTCCTTACTTTCTTCAATATAAGTCTGAATTTGGCAATAAGGAATTCATGATCTGAGCTACAGTCAGCTCCCAGTCTTGTTTTTGCTGACTGTGTAGAGCTTCTCCATCTTTGGCTGCAAAGAATATAATTAATATGATTTTGATATTGACCATCTGGTGATGTTCATGTGTAGAGTTGTGTCTTGTGTTGTTGGAAGAGGGTGTTTGCTATGAGCAGTGCATTCTCTTGGCGAAACTCTCTGTTAGCCTTCACCCTGCTTCAATTTGTACTCCAAGGCTAAACTTGCTTGTTAGGTAAAGGTAACATTTTACCTAAGGTAAATTTTACCTTGCTCCAGGTAAAATTTGTTGACTTCCTACTTTTGCATTTAAGATTCATTCAAATCACTATCATTGCTAACAATGCATTAGTCCTAGCCCTTATCTTGTCTTACTAGCACACTGCAATAGCTGACTAAAAGATCTATCAAGTCTTCCCTTACCATAACTGAATGGTTTTTTAGTCATATAAGTTGTATTTCATCATTTTTAAACTTAGATCTCTCTTTTTTTCTTTCCCTAACATGGCTTTGAGGTCTTTCATTAGGTTGAGCTCAGCTGCTTTATCAGCATAATACTTGGTCACCACGACCTTGTTTACTGCATGGTAGCTACATTGACCTTTCTTTGTTCCTGAAAGGTGCTGTGTATTTTCCTACATCAGGGCACCTTTGCTTGTGTTCTTTGCTCACTCTGATACATTTATACCATTCACTCTTTGACAGTAAACTCCACTTTAATCCTTTTAAGTCACTTCTTAAATAATCTTTACTCCAAAAGGCTATTCCTAAACTCCCCTACCCTTTTGACCCCCACCATTCAGTCTGATTCATTCTTTGTTATAAACTTTCATAGTATTTTATATTTTATATTCATAGCTCTGATCAAAATTATTTTTGTGTAGTGGTGCATTATTTTCTATCTTCTAAACTATTTTAACTTAGTAAAGATCAGTATCATGATTGTGTATGTCACCTCTGTGTACCTAGTACTTGAAGAGTGTTTAGCATTTATACATTAATTCATAGTGTATTTTATGGTGGTTCCTCTCTTTCAGGAATTGTCAGAATACACTAAACATGTATACTCTTTAGATAAACATCATGTATAAGGACGTTTATCTAAATGAAGGTACAAATATAAGATATACTATATCTTGGTATATACCAAGAATGATTTGAAACCCAAATGAATGTAGTACACAGTTCATGTCATTCCAGAACTTAAACTTTAACTTGAAATGTAAGTATTCACAGAAAACACTTGGCAATCAGTTATCCATGATATACCTTGAAGTGAAAGATCCAATGCAAACTACATTCCTGGTGCTGAAACTGAGATAAGTAGTCATGTCTTTCAATCCAGCCCACTCCAGTGTTAACCACATGAAAAAATAAATAAAGTTGTGTTGACATATTTTTAAGTGGATTATGTACATAGCAGATAAGTACTGTGTTCTGATAATATTGCTAAATTTTTCATCTGTTTATATATGGTTCTCTGTAATATTTTATACACAAAGCATGTGTTACTTTCAGGCATACAAATAGTGTCATATCAGTAAATAGTAGGCATGCCTAATTGGTTAGCACATTGCATGGAAGAAGCCATGGGCAAAGATTTGATCCCTTAAGCACGTCAGGTGGAGCTCCTTTAATTCATCATCACAGACTGAATGTCCAAAATGGGTTGCCTGCCCTAGAAATATATGCTAGAAGTAACAACAGAGACTTGTGGCTTCAGCAACATGAATTGCTTTTATGCAATGAGTACAGAACAGAGAGAACCAACCATGAGCAAGTGACTAGACAAAATGATCAGTGTAAATCCACCGTGAGTGTAGAAGTAATATCCTAAGATTAAAAAAGGATTTCAAGCAGATAGTTTGGTGCAGGAAGTGATCTATAAGAATATAGCACTGTGGTGATCTAAAATATATTACGTGTATCAGCATATAAAGGATATCTCTATTGCTAATTTGGGACCTATGATTCTCAACTCAAATAACTTACAGAGTTTAAGAAAATCCATGAGTAATTTTACCTAATAGTTGAAATTATTTATTTTGTAAGAGTGATGCATGTAATTGTGAATGTGTGTGGGCAAGGGGTGATATTGGGCCAATTAAAATACAACTTAGGAAATAGCATTTTTTAGTTTAGTAGGTAATTCTGAAATATTTCTATATCTCCACCCCTCACAGACTAGGAGCTGTACTGTCAATATTGGACTCAGTAGCCAGAGGCCACAGGTGAATATTTAAGATTGCAGTTGAATACATTGAAAATAAAAACATTAAAATTCAGTTCTCTGTTTCAGTAGCCCCATTGTTCAGCGACTACCTGTGTCTAGAAGCTACAGTGTCAGCACAGGTATAGAATATTTCCATCTTCACTGAAATTTCTGTTAAACTGCACTGCCTTAGAGATTATTAATGTAAAATAATTACATGCCACTCATGAAATCCTCAGTCTTATCATATAAACAACTTTGATTTACATAAAATATCTCACTGAAAAGATTCCAGGAAGTATAAAGCCACACATGTAATTCAAATATTTTTTTCAAACTCATTTAAGCATTAACAGTGGTCATAACATAGAAAAGCAAATAAAAATTTGCATTCTCAAACCTCATTTTAACCTAATAATAGATTTCAAATTGTTAATTAAAAGTCAGTCCTTGGAGAAGCAATGCCTGTGATTGATTGTAGATTTATCATCTTTCCAGCAATGATACTTTCTTGGCTCCTTGAAATCATCTATAAAACAAACCTTTGTTCTATTTTCCATTTTAATTTTCAGTGAGGAAATGCTAAAGTTTGGATACTTAAGGTTTTTACCCTTTGTTGTATTTTTCATCTGCTCAGTGCATACTGATATAGCTTTGGGCTCACAGTTTACAAAACATGAGGCTTCATGCACTTTGTAACTCTTTTTAAAAAAAAATTATTATGACAGATACATAAAAGGTTACTCTAATGGAATTTAAAGTATCAGAAATAAAATGAATATATATATATATATATGAATTTATTTCGTGAACAAACTTGTAACCATTCTAAAGTGTAATATGCACGTACACACATACATACCTCCCCTTTCATTCAAGTTTTTTGTGTCTATAAACTGGCTCAATCTGGTAGTGATTAAAGAAACAGTTCTTTTTTGGTGATTTATGTTAGACTTCTGTTCATGAAACCTAGAACTGTTCTACTTAGACAGACAAGTTAGAACTTAGTAGCCTTCTTCTCTTTAGCAATACCATGATCAACCAGCCTGCATTACAGATCTCTGTGAGTCAAATTATTTTGATCATTGCTTTGACTTCATTGTCCATTTTGGTAACCACGCCCACCATTCTGCCACTGGCCACCCCTGGCCACTCCAGGATCCTGTTGTCTCCACTGCCTTTAGCATTCCCGTTAAATGATAATAGTTCCACTAGAATTTCTGACCTACAGAAAAGAGCGACGATAGAGCTTTTCAGAGATGCTGAGACTCACCTCATAACATGACTGTTGTTTCTTACAGTCATGGGGAAGCTGAATCCTCTGGATCCTCCCAGGATGGATAGTTCACTTCAGTTCAGTCCAGTCACTCAGTCATGTCTGACTCTTTGAGACCCCATGAATCGCAGCACGCCAGGCCTCCCTGTCCATCACCAACTCCCGGAGTTCACTCAGGCTCACGTCCATTGAGTCAGTAATGCCATCCAGCCATCTCATCCTCTGTTGTCCCCTTCTCCTCCTGCCGCCAATCCCTCCCAGCACCAGAGTCTTTTCTAATGAGTCAACTCTTCGCATGAGGTGGCCAAAGTACTGCAGATTCAGGAACAGCATCAGTCCTTCCAAAGAAATCCCAGGGCTGATCTCCTTCAGAATGGACTGGTTGGATCTCCTTGCAGTCCAAGGGACTCTCAAGAGTCTTCTCCAACACCACACTTCAAAAGCATCAATTCTTCAGCACTCAGCCTTCTTCACAGTCCAACTCTCACATCCATACATGACCACAGGAAAAACCATAGCCTTGATTAGACGGACCTTTGTTGGCAAAGTAATGTCTCTGCTTTTGAATATGCTATCTAGGTTGGACATAACTTTCCTTCCAAGGAGTAAGTGTCTTTTAATTTCATGGCTGCAGTCACCATCTGCAGTGATTTTGGAGCCCAGAAAAATAAAGTCTGACACTGTTTCCACTGTTTCCCCATCTATTTCCCATGAAGTGATGGGACCGGATGCCATGATCTTCATTTTCTGAACGTTGAGCTTTAAGCCAACTTTTTCACTCTCCTATTTCACTTTCATCAAGAGGCTTTTTAGTTCCTCTTCACTTTCTGCCATAATAGTGGTGTCATCTGCATATCTGAGGTTATTGATATTTCTCCTGGCAATCTTGATTCCAGTTTGTGTTTCTTCCAGTCCAGAGTTTCTCATGATGTACTCTGCATATAAGTTAAATAAACAGGGTGACTATATACAGCCTTGATGTACTCCTTTTCCTATTTGGAACCAGTCTGTTGTTCCATGTCCAGTTCTAACTGTTGCTTCCTGACCTGCATACAGATTTCTCAAGAGACAGGTCAGGTGGTCTGGTATTCCCATCTCTTTCAGAAGTGTCCACAGTTTATTGTGATCCACAAAGTCAAAGGCTTTGGCATAGTCAATAAAGCAGAAATAGATGTTTCTCTGGAACTCTCTTGCTTTTTCCATGATCCAGAGGATGTTGGCAATTTGATCTCTGGTTCCTCTGCCTTTTCTAAAACCAGCTTGAACATCAGGAAGTTCACGGTTCACATATTGCTGAAGCCTGACTTGGAGAATTTTGAGCATTACTTTACTAGCGTGTGAGATGAGTGCAATTATGCGGTAGTTTGAGCATTCTTTGGCATTGCCTTTCTTTGGGATTGGAATGAAAACGGACCTTTTCCAGTCCTGTGGCCACTGCTGAGTTTTCCAAATTTGCTGGCATATTGAGTGCTTCACTTTCACAGCATCATCTTTCAGGATTTGAAGTCACTCAACTGGAATTCCATCACCTCCACTAGCTTTGTTCATAGTGATGCTTTCTAAGGCCTACTTGACTTCCCATTCCAGGATGTCTGGCTCTAGGTCAGTGATCACACCATGGTGATTATCTAAGTAGGTCTTAAAAATACACTATAATGTATCAGTTTCCATCACCCTTTGGAAACATTCTTAAACCAGGGTGGTTGTGGCATTTCAGTTTCATTAGGTTTCAGCCATTTTGGGTCCATGCTTCAGCCAACCAACCAAACTACTTTTAAGCCTTTCTAATTTCTTTAGCTAAAACATTAAATATATAATTTCTGCTTAGAAGGCCCATGCCAATAAATTAAACTTTGGTCATTAAAGTTTCTTTAGGCAAAACAGGACCAATAAATTTATGTAGAGGTATAAATGCAGCTTCTTGTTGTTCAGTTGCTTAGTCATATCCAACTCTTGGCACACCAGACTGTCCATGGTATTCTCCAGGCAAGAATACTGGTGTGTCTAGCCATTCCTTTCTCCAGGGGATCTTCCTGACCAGAGATTGAACCCAAGTCTCCTGCATTGCAGGTAGATTCTTTACCATCTGAGGCATCAGGGAATCCTTCAAATAGAAGACTCTTTTATAAAAATCCCTCTGAATTTATTCAAGCTGCATTTTCATAGTAAATTTAAAATCATCTTTCTAATTTAAAAAATCTTGCAAAGATGAGGAAGGAAATGGCAACCCAACTCCAGTATTCTTGCTCGGAAACCCCTTGGACAGAGAATCCTGGCAAGATATAGTCCATGGGGTCCCAAGGGAGTAGGACACAATTTAGCAACTAACTTAATGGAAATGACGTTGGGTAGTGTGGACATTTTAACAGTAATAATTCTTCTGATTCACGAACATGAGATCTTCCTATTTGTTTGTGTCTTCTTCAATCTATTTCAACAAGGACTTTAGTTTTCATTGTATAGATCTATCACTTCCTTGGTTAATTTTTTTTCCTTGGTATTTTCTTGTTCTCATGCTCTTGTGGATGGAATAGTTCTTCTATTTCTTTTTCAGATGTTTCATTGTTTGTGTATATTAATAGAAATACACCTGACTTCTTTATGTTGATTTTATATCCTTCCACTTTTCTGAATTTATTAGTTCCAACAGCTTCTTAGTTGAGTCTGTGAGATTTTTTGGTGTGTAAAATAATGTCATCTTCAAATAAAGACATTTTTACTTCTTTCTTTCTGCAAAAAATTTTGCAAAGATTCTTATTTGTATTGCAATGAAAAAATAGATCAATTTAGAGATATTTGACATTTTAGCAATACTGAGTCATTTGATCCCTCAACATGACATATCTTTCAATTTATTCAAATCTTTAACTTCTTACAGCAATATTTGTAATCTGTATTTTACATTCTTGCATGTATTTCATTTAATATATCCTCAAGTATTTCTTAATTTTTGGTCAGTTGTAGTGTTCTTGATTTTTTTTTTCAAATTCTGATTATTTTATTTATTTATTTTTTTAAGTTGAGAGTTGTGTGTTTCTTTTTATTTTTTATTTTTTTACTTTACAATATTGTATTGGTTTTGCCATACATCAACATGAATCCGCCACGGGTGTACCTGTGTTCCTAATTTCAATTTCTAAGTTTCATTGTGTTCATAGAAACAGACTTCTAAAAATAATATTGAACCTCTGTGTAGAGACACTGTTGAATTCACTAACTGAATAGATTTTATTTAGTTTCCATAGGCTTTTTTTTAACATGAATAATCATGTTGTCTATAAATAAAATTACATATATACATAAATATGTATGTATATACATTTTTTCCAGTTTGCATACATTTAATTTCTTTTTACACTGGCTAGACCTTTCAAAGAAATGTATAAAATGGACATCTTGGCTTTTTTTCAATTTTAAGGGACATCCAGTCTTTTACCAGGAATGGAACAACAGACTGGTTCCAAATAGGAAAAGGAGTTCGTCAAGGCTGTATACTGTCACCCTGTTTATTTAACTTATATGCAGAGTACATCATGAGAATTGCTGGACTGGAAGAAGCACAAACTGGAATCAAGATTGCTGGGAGAAATATCAATAACCTCAGATATGCAGATGACACCACCCTTATGGCAGAAAGTGAAGAGGAACTCAAAAGCCTCTTGATGAAAGTGAAAGAGGAGAGTGAAAAAGTTGGCTTAAAGCTCAACATTCAGAAAACGAAGGTCATGGCATCCGGTCCCATCACTTCATGGGAAATAGATGGGGAAACAGTGAAAACAGTGTCAGACTTTATTTTCCTGGGCTCCAAAATCACTGCAGATGGTGACTGCAGCCATGAAATTAAAAGACGCTTACTCCTTGGAAGGAAAGTTATGACCAACCTAGATAGCATATTCAAAAGCAGAGACATTACTTTGCCAACAAAAGTTCGTCTAGTCAAGGCTATGGTTTTTCCTGTGGTCATGTATGGATGTGAGAGTTGGACTGTGAAGAAGGCTGAGTGCTGAAGAATTGATGCTTTTGAAGTGTGGTGTTGGAGAAGACTCTTGAGAGTCCCTTGGACTGCAAGGAGATCCAACCAGTCCATTCTGAAGGAGATCAGCCCTGGGATTTCTTTGGAAGGAATATTGCTAAAGCTGAAACTCCAGTACTTTGGCCACCTCATGCGAAGAGTTGACTCATTGGAGAAGACTCTGATGCTGGGAGGGATTGGGGGCAGGAGAAGAAGGGGATGACAGAGGATGAGATGGCTGGATGGCATCGCTGACTCAATGGACGTGAGTCTGAGTGAACTCCAGGAGTTGGTGATGGACAGGGAGGCCTGGCGTGCTGTGATTCATGGGGTCGCAAAGCGTCGGACACAAGTGAGCGACTGATCTGATCTGATATTTTCTATAATATGTTTATAGATACTTTCTATCAAGTTGAGGACTTTCCGTTTTACTCTGTAGAAGGTTAGACTTAATCTTTTCCACGTGCTCTTCTGCATGTAGAAAGATAATTGTATACATTTTTTCTGTTGTGTTAGCTACTTTGTGGTTAATTACATTTGCTTGATATTTGAGTGGTAGAATAGCTTTCACTTGTTAAATAACCCAAGTTGCTCATAATGTATTTTCTTTTTTTTTGTATTGTTATATTTAATATCATTTGACTAAAAATGTTTGTATCTATGCTCATGAGGAATATTGTGTGATTCTATTTTCAATTTAGTTTTTAATATTACAGTGATGTTAGCTCCAAATAGGTATTTTTCTTCTCCAAATATTGATAAAATTCCCCAGTAATACCATTTTAGGAAGTTTTATGAACAAGCATTTAATTAGTTTGTGTTATATGTGTGTTCATAAAGAATCTACATACTAATGCAGGAGATGCAAGAGATGTGTGTTCAGTCACTGGTATGGGAAGATCCACTGGAGTAGGAAATAACAACATGCTCCAGTATTCTTTGTTGGGAAAAATTCCATGGACAGAGGAGCCTGATGAGGTTGCAAAGAGTCAGACACGACTAAGCATGCATGCACATGTTTGTATATATGTATTCTGGTTATCTCACTCTTCTTGAGGAATTTTGATACTTTTTCCTAAGTATTTTTTTCATTTCATCTAAGTTATCAAACTTATTGGCACAAGTCCTCTTATTAGCCTTTTAATGTCTTTAAGATCAATAATGATGCCCCCTCATATTATTTGTGTATTTTTTCCCTTTTTTTTCCTGATGATTCTGGTTACAGTTTTGTTGATTTTATTGCTGTCTTCAGACTAGCATTGGATTCCACTTTTCCCTAATTGATTTTATATTTTTAATTTAATTTGACATTTTATACTTATTTTTTTCATCTTTAAATGAAATGTTTTAAGGACTGCAAAGGAAAATTTAAAAACTGTTGTTACTCTCAGATGATATTAATGTAAATATGATATGGTTGTGAAAACCAAAGATCAAAAAGAATATACAGTTCAATCGTTAAAAGAAACTTATGAGAGTTAAAGATAAGACTAACATACAAACTTTAGTTATAGTTTGCATATCAACCACAAAAAGAAAATTGCAATTAATAAATAAACTTTATGCAGCAACCAAAAAAATGAGGCATGTAAAACTTCCAACAAAAAGATGTGCATGAACTTTATGCTGAAAATATTTAAAGATACTAAAGTTTGTTATATGATACTACATTAATGGAGATCCATAAAATATTCATGGCTAGTTGGAAAAAATACTTTAAAAATGTTATTACCTATCAATACATTTTTCATTGATATAATGCCTTTCCAATCAAAGTTTTCACCAAAAATATGATAGTTTTTCTTAAAGGTTAGAAATATGACTCTTTTATAAGAAAAATTAAAAAATATCAAAAATAACCCAAAAAATTGTGAAAAAGAACTGATTTTAAACTTTTGCCCAATAAATATTTGAAATATATTTTCATTTTCTCTCCAAATTTTTGATAATTTTTGATCCAATTTTCCTTAGTTTCACCACTTGTTCTCAGATCTACTTTCTGAATATTGAATTCAGAAAGAGAGAGGCTTGCTCTTTTTGGCAATGTTTCTTGAAGGGAAATTTCTGTGATATAATATTTGATATACCAGGAGAATTTATTTTTCCTTTCTTTTCCAACTCTATTTGATCACTCTTTCCAAACAAAGAGAATTTGGAATTTAATAAAGCCAAATTCTTCAATACATTTTCTTATTCATTAACTTTAGTTAATTATATCAAATATGTATACATATCATATATGCTTATATGTATCTATTTATACACTTATGGTCATACGCAGGTGGTGCAGTGGTAAAGAATCCACCTGCCAGTGCAGGAGACACAGCGACCTGGGTTTGATCCCTTGATAGGAAAAATTCCCTGGTGTAGAAAATGGCAATTCACTCTAATATTCTTGCATGGGAAATCCCATTGTCAGAGGAGCCTGTAGCCCATGGGTCACATACAGACCCCCTGAGTGAAAAGGCTGGGAAAAAGATTTTCCATGCTTTTGGGACCAAAAGAAGAAAGCAGGAGTCACACTGCAAAGAGTAAGATGCGACGGAGCACACACACACACACACACACAAAAACTTATAATCATATATACACACACAGCACACAGCTTCTTCAAATCTAAGACTTTTTCATATCTATTGCTTATCTAAGTGCTTTTTCATATCTTTTTTTTTTTTTTTTACTATAGCTTGGCCTACTAATTTTTGTTATCTTGTTTTTTGTTTTTAAAAAAATATTTTATACTCAGTTATTCCATACTGTATATCTAAAGTCTATAAAAGTCCACACCTAAACACTTTTTCTTAGACTGTTAGCTTGTACTTGGTGTATTTAGCAGATATTTCTGGTGTTTTCTTCACTCAAGAGAATTTTGTATCTGTGTGTATTTGGGACCAGGGTCACTGTATTCTGTGAAGAGTTTACCATCTTTCTAGCATTCAGCAAGCATTTTCCATAGGCATCCCTAACTTTTGTAAATGCCTATAAATCACTGTGCCCCCACTTCCAATTTTTATATTATTTTAATGACAGATCGATCTTGATGATTTTCCTTGTATTATTATAGCTCATCAATCAATTAAAATGTATGATTCATTTTTGTCCCATTTCTCTGTAATAGAAAGCTCTAAAGTCTATCTGTTATGCCATACTTCTCTGTATTTTCTCTTTAACTTTTTCTTTCTTTTATTAGACCATTTAATAACATGTGATTTATTCACATTTGAGTGAATAAATGAAGATTTCGTATAAGTCACCTGGTTTATCTTTCTTGTTTTGAGACATTCAGGTAACTGAAAACCAATGTCTCTTTACTCAAGGCAATGGATGAGTTGAATAGATTTTACTGAACTAGAATCTTCTTGGTTTCTCTTTTGAGTTTTAAAAATAATAATTGTGACAGAGCTCTTTGATTTATCATGACTTCTTTAATAATGATTCCCCTGGTGGCACAGATGGTAAAGCATCTGCTTACAATGCAGGAAACCCAGGTTCGATCCCTGGGTCTGGAAGATCCCCTGGAGAAGGAAATGGCAACCCACTCCAATACTCTTGCCTGGAAAATTCCATGGATGGAGGAGCATGGTAGGCTATAGTCCATGGGGTCGCAAAGAGTAGGACATGACTGAGAAACTTCACTTTTGCTTTCACTTTAACAACTTCACTTTCTTTAATAAAGCTTTTTTATATTATTCATGTATTGCTCAAGATTGACAAACATTCTGTTAAATTCAATTTTATTCGTCTCTAATTTAAACCATTTTAAATTAAAGGACTTTATTTTTTGGAGAAGTTTTAGATTTATAGAAAAATTGAGCAGAAAATTTAGATAGCTCTCATGTACTTCCTTCAGGCCCAGTCTCCCTCTGTTACCCCTATATATTATACCATGTTGCATTAGTGTGGTTCCTTTCTTACAGCGATGAATCAATACTGATACGTTATTATTAATTCAAGTCCAGTCTTTGTGTTTTACACTGTATGGCTTTTGACAAATGTATAATGTCATGCATCAACCCCGTATATCGTTCAAAGTAGTTGCACTGCCCTGAAACTCCTCCTTGCACCACCTATTCTTTCCTCCCTCCCTCCTTCTAAACTTCTTGCAGTCACTGATCTTTTTCCTATCTCTATAGTTTTGCTGTTTGTAGAATGCCATATAGTTGGAATCATACAGTATGGAGTTTTTTCAGACTTGTTTTTGTCATTTAGCAATATGCATTTAAGTTTCTTCATTTTGTGGCTTGATATTTCATTTCTTTCTAGTTACTGAAAATGTTCTGTCAATTATGTGGATATACCACTGTTTATTGATCCATTCACTTATCCAGAAGGTTATCTGGATTGCTTCCAAGTTTTTCAGTTATGAATAAGCATTTGTTTGCAGTCTTTTACAAGGACACAAGTTTTCAGCTTACCAAGGCGAGCGATTGTACAATATTAGCTTTATAAGAAATTGACAAATTGTCTTTCAAAGTGATTGTACCATTTTGTATTCCACCTGTGACAAATGAATTTCTGTAGTTCCATATTCTCACCAGCATTTGGTCTTGTCAGTGTTCTGCATTTTATTTATTCTAATAGGTGTGTGCTGTGCTAAGTCACTTCAGTTGTGTTCAACAATTTCTGACACTATGGACCATAGCCCACCAGGCTGCTCTGTCTATGGGATTCTCCAGGCAAGAACACTGGAGTGGGTTGCTGTGCCCTCCTCCAGGGGATCTTCCTGACTCAGGGATAGAACCCTCGTCTCTTAGGTCTCCTGAATTAGCAGGTGAGTGTAATGGTATATCATTGCTGTTTTACTTTGAAGTTCTCTAATGACAGATGATGTTAGTCATCTGTACATCTTTTTAATTGAGGTGTCTTTTAAGACCAATTGCTCATTTTTAAAATTATTGAGTTTTCTTTCATATTTTGGATACATACACTTCATCAGATGTATCCTTTTTAGTGTTTTCTCCCAGTCTCTGGCTTATCCTTTCATTCTCTTATTAGTATCTTTTGCAGAGCTGAAGTTTTTAAATTTATAAAGCTCCACTTATCATTTTTTTTTCTTTCATGGAGCGTGCTTTGGGTGTTATAACTAAAAACTCACTGTCAAACCCATGTTCACCTAGATCGCCTATGTTATCTTCCTGAAATTTTATGGGTTTATCTTTTCCTTTTAGGTCTGTGACTCACTTTGAGATACACTTTAATTTTGTGAAAGGTGAAAGTTCTGTATCTAGATTCTTTAGATTCTTTTTTTTTTTTAGCATGTTGATGTCTATTATTTTAGCACCATTTGTGCTATGTATCTATAAATATACATTTTTGTAAAAATAGCTATTATATTAATGCTTCCAAATAGTGAATAGTTCTATTTGTTCAAAGCAATAAAATAAAATTTTCTCACCAAGCACATTTCTCATAGCATTATGTTTTGCCAACATTAAGATATGTTATCATATCAATAAAGTAACTAAAACTGTAAAAGGGTTTAATCTGTGAACTTAAGTGACTTTCATGTTGTAAAAATGTTAGGTCTTCTGTATTTCAAAGTATGCTTCTTAGCTAGTAGTGTTTTTTTGTTGAAGGGAGGACTTTCCTTCTGTTAAGAATTAAGTTACATCTAACATATGGTGTTGAAATACATGCTGTACCACACTGAACATTTTCCCCTAAACTGGGTACATTGCAGGGCATGTTAATTTATAGAGTTGTATGGGAAGTATCACTTAAAATACCACCTTTTATTTAGTTATGCCAGGAAATAAAATAATTTTCCCCAAAACTTTATTATTCCAACTAGTGGACTGAACTGATTGCTTCTATCTCTTGGGTCCAATAAAACAATTTAGTTCTTTAATTGGTCCTGTTCGATTTGAAGACCGTGCATTTTGGGGATAATTATTTTTTTGTTTACTTAGTAATAATTTTTTTTTTTTTTGCATTAGTTGTATACTACCTGCTGAGTCATCAGCACAGAAACCAGAGGTTAATTTCTTTCCTACTAAATGAAGCAGATAATCAGCCATTAGAGGATGGCTCCTATCCTGTAAATAAGTCTGGACAAGCTGACAATAGCCCAGTGCATCACTCAGAACTGTTCATGCCATCTGCTCACAAATTAAATCAAAGTAAGGATTTAACTTGTTACATTTCAAAAGCTATACTGACAAACCCATGTGGACGTTTTAAATGTCAATAGATAACTGAAACACTTTACTAATATTCCATTGAGTCATGGGTTATGGTTTTCATAAACTTCCTCTCCTGCAGCCAACATGTGGAGGGTATTTTTGACCAGATGCACAGCTAATGACTGTCAAAGCAGATGCTTCTCACAGCATTACACAAAGGAAAAATTTAAAATCTAAGAAGTTATTTCAATTTCATGGCATAAAATTATATCATTTTTATTGAAAACAAGTTATACAGATGACTTGAGATTGTGCTGAACTTTCTAAGAAACTATATTTATGAAATATTCTTTTTTCCTTTAAGGAAATATGTGTCACGGGGAGAACTAGTATATTTCAGAGTTATCTCCTACTGTGTAAGGAAAACACATCAGACAATAGAGAGACAAAGAGATAATAATTCATTTTCCTGAGGAGAAGCACTCAGTGGATGGGTTTTAGGAAACATGGCTATACAAAATTTAGCTTCTGTTTGTCTAGGATTAAAAATAAATGTACATCAGTGTGCATGAGTGTATTTGAGACAAATTATGTAACACATTGGTAAAGGTTCTGCTAGATTCAAGTCCTTGAGAAGGGTGACATTAATATAAAATATGTCTCTATATGAAAAGATGTTGGCAACATGAATGTGATATCTGGTGAGATATATTTTTTATTCTTTCCTTAGAATATCATTAGTTCCCCCTCCTCTTTTTTTGGTAACTTTACTGGGTATATGTACTCAAGATACATAATCATTTATTCTTTTTGCCTTTATTCTAAATAAAAAGCAATGCATCTGCCAAGACTATTTCATGTAAAGCATCTTTTGCAAGATATGTTTACATGTATAATGAGGGCAAGTGATACTCACCTATAGACATGTTTACAGAGTAGTTTCAATGAATGAATAATCTTGTACATCAAACAATCTCTCTCTCTCTTTTTTTTTTTTCCTTTTGGCTGCACCATGTAGCTTGCATGATCTCAGTTCCCCAACCAGGGATTGATCCCAGGCTACAGCAGTGAAAGTGCTTAATCCTAACCACTAGACCACCAGGCAACTCTATCACACAACCTTTTTTTTTTTTTTTTTTTTTTTTTTTTTTATTTATTTATTTTCTAATTTTATTTTATTTTTAAATTTTACATAATTGTATTAGTTTTGCCAAATATCAAAATGAATCTGCCACAGGTATACACGTGTTCCCCATCCTGAACCCTCCTCCCTCTTCCCTCCCCATACCATCCCTCTGGGTCGTCCCAGTGCACTAGCCCCAAGCATCCAGTATCGTGCATCGAACCTGGACTGGCAACTCGTTTCTTACATGATATTTTACATGTTTCAATGCCATTCTCCCAAATCTTCCCACCCTCTCCCTCTCCCACAGAGTCCATAAGACTGTTCTATACATCAGTGTCTCTTTTGCTGTCTCGTACACCGGGTTATGGAATTTAGAAAGATGGTAACACACAACCTCTTTTAAATACATCAGTTTAGACTTTTTTAAATAAAATATAAACTATATTATTTATGTCTAATACCATTAAACTCTATTTTTCTTGCTTGATAATGACATTGATCTACAAAGAACATTCAGTATTTCTATTTTATAGATGATTCAACTGAACCTCAGAAAATTTTCTTGACTTGCTCTTAATGGTATCTTTTTGGCTTTGAATCTTAACTTTTTTTTTTTACTTATTCTTATAAGTGAAACAATAGATATCTTGGCATATGTGGACTTTAATAAATTTAATAGCATGGTGTGGTTTTTCTATGAATCATGTTAAGACACTACTAAAAAAGACCTGTATTTTCAACCTAAAATCTGTCTCTATTTTAAAATGTCTTTTAATAAAGACAATGGTATTTTTTAAAATTTCAGAATAAAAGAATGATTTCATTTTCAATTCTAATATCCACTACTATCACCTCTTGTTGGATGGTCTTGTTGGAAGTCTACTTTGAGTCAGTATCAGCAAATCTATGATATAAAGTTGAAGGAATTAGTCTCTTTATCATTAATCTAAAAACACTAGAGGAAATTAAGAAAATTATACTTCTTTACCAACCTTGTATGCATTTATTAGCTCTTTTAAAAAAAAATCATAGTGGAATATAGAGCTGCAGGAGTAGTTAATACCTAATACCAACTTGCCAGTATTCAGGAGTAGTTGCTATTTAGTACCAATTTGCTAGTATTAGATCAGTTTAACATGTAGGTTAAACCTCAATTAGCCAGACTGAAAGTGAGAAATAGAGTAAGTAAGAGGATGAGGCAAAACTAAGGTAATATTTGGAACTCATTTAAGGTCAAAGCTAGCAAGCAGAGTTCAGATTTGAGGCAGAAAATGAGGTTAAACCCAAGAAGCCAGGCACCGGGTGAGCCAGATTTTTTTTTTTTTAATGTTTCTCTTTATTTTTATTTATTTATTTATTTTTTGGTACTTAAAAAATATAAATCCTCCAATTAAAATAAATAAATTTATATTTAAAAATTAAAATAAGCCAGATGTTTTTACTGTGTAGGACTGGAGCAAATCTTCCTTACACTTTTTGTTTTAAATAATGACAAGGTAATATAAAAGTGTAAACTAACATTTAAGTAATTCCATTTCAAAGATTGAGAGAATTAGAAATCATGACAGTTGTAGGTAAGCAAAGAAACAATTTTCAAGAACCAACAATTCCATGGTGGTCTGGACTTGCCCTGTAGATATATTCCAGAAACAATGATCTGATTGGATATGGCTTTTTTTTTTTTTTCCTCCAGATCTTTCATTTAGTCGATGCAGTAGGACTGACTACTAAAATTTAAATTCTGTACTTGATTTATTAGCATTTCTTAAGCCTTAGCTTTGTTGTGTAGACTCTCAGTCAAAATATAGTAGCCAATGAAGATAAATGTTAATGATACTAATATGATATCAGTGAAATTTACAGGATTTTTCACTTGGAGGATAAAGTACCCATGGCAATTTATACCTTTTCCTTCCTTATGTACTCTTGTTTTTAACTATCTACGGAGCCTTAGGGGCAGCCAAGAAAGATTTATTCCTGTAATTTTCTTCAAACTGCTCATATATCTTTCTTAAGCAATAACAAGAGCCTACGCTGCAGTTGGCTTTATGAACAAAGCCATATTCTTGTCATGCTGCATTTTATTGTTAATATATAAAACTTTAATGAAGATATATCATAATTTTTTTTCCTGCTAGACTACTAGATTTACTAGTTTGCATTATATTTTTTGTGGAGCCATGTTTTGTCTGATTACGTTTTGATACCATGTCCTCAAGGTGCCATTCAGATATAGAAGGAGGCCTTCAATCTGGAAGCAACAGACAGGAGATACTAACATCATGTTTTAATCATCCTTTAATCGTTATTAAACATTCACCTTAAACTTCACCTATAATGGTAATATTAAATACTATATTTTAATATAAAATATATTTTTGGAAATGTCATCAAAAATGATTATTAGAAAATTTTATAATTTAATGTTTTATATGAAAAGTGTAAAGTATACTTGAGTTTTAAAATTATAGAAATAAATTCATAGATATATGAATTTATAAATATGTAACATGATTATATATGGTTTTACTGTACATTTTTGGTATTTAAAATTTTCCACACTGTACCTACATCATTATACTCACACACAGAAAATTTATTATATAAAATAACAATAGCATTTTCACTTAAAAACCAGAATTTTGCTATAAAAATTGGTTTGTAATTGTTATGCTATTATGGATAGGTTTGCAAATCAATTGCACTATATTTCGTTCTATGTTTAGAGGTATTACAGTCTCTAAAGATAGTGAAAGCACCTATGTGACTTCATTATATTATTTTTGACAGATATTGTATTGTTCTGGTAACTATGAAATAACCTTGTATGATATGATTTCCCCCCTTTCTAGATTATAAATTTCTTGAGTCCAAAGAGTCTATAATATAGCACTCCAAACATATTTCCCAAAGCTCTTAACAGTCCTATTTATTTCCTAAGTAGGTATGCACTATCTGGGTAACACTGGGTAAATTACTTAATCCCATACTGATCTGACATATTGACACAGTTGAGTGGGACAGTATAAACAGACATTATACATAAAGCACAGACAGTGTTTGGCACATATTAAGAATTCAAATCATTGTAGCTATCAAGATTATTTAACAATGTATAACTTTATCGTTATTTAAAAATTTTTTTTATTGAGGTATAATTAAGATAATTATCAGTTCAGTTCAGTTCATTCACTCAGTCGTGTCCGACTCTTGCAACCCCATGAACCACAGCATTCCAGGCTCCTCTGTCCAACACCAACTCCCAGAGTCCACCCAAACCCATGTCCATTGAGTCGGTGATGCCATCCAACCATCTTATCCTCTGTCGTCCCCTTCTCCTCCTGCCCTCAATCTTTCCCAGCATCAGGATCTTTTCCAATGAGTCAGCTCTTTGCATGAGGTGGCCAAAGTATTGGAGTTTCAGCTTCAACATCAGTCCTTCCAATGAACACCAAGGACTGATCTCCCTTAGGATGGACTGGTTGGATCTCCTTGTAGTCCAAGGGACTCTCGAGAGTCTTCTCCAACACCACAGTTCAAAAGCATCAATTCTTCTGTGCTCAGCTTTCTTTATAGTCCAATTCTCACATCCATACATGACCACTGGAAAAACCATAGCCTTGACTAGATGGTCCTTTGTTGACTATGCTATCTAGGTTGGTTATAACTTTCCTTTCAAGGAGTAAGTGTCTTTTAATTTCATGGCTGCAGTCATCATCTACAGTGATTTTGGAGCCCCCCAAAATAAAGTCAGCCAGATGTTTCCCCATCTATTTGCCATGAAGTGATGGGACTGGATGCTCTGATCTTGGTTTTCTGAATGTTGAGCTTTAATCCAACTTTTTCACTCTCCTCTTTCCTTTCATCAAGAAGCTCTTTAGTTCTTCTTCACTTTCTGTCATAAGGGTGGTGTCATCTGCATATCTGAGGTTATTGATATTTCTCCCAGCAATCTTGATTCCAGCTTGTGCTTCCTCCAACCCAGCATTTCTCATGATATACTCTGCATATCAGTTAAATAAGCTGAGTGACAATATACAGCCTTGATGCACTCCTTTTCCTATTTGGAACCAGTCTGTTGTTCCATGTACAGTTCTAACTTTTGCTTCCTTACCTGCATACAGGTTTCTCAAGATTGGGTCAGGTGGTCTGGTATTCCCATCTCTTTCAGAATTTTCCATATAATCATCAGAGAAATGCAAATCAAAAGTACATCACACATGTTAGAATGACTAGCATCAGAGACTATAGGGACTTCCCTGGTGGTCCAGTGGCTAAGACTTCCTGCAAAATCAAGGGTCCTGGATTTGATCCCTGGTTAGGGACTTGAACCCTCATGCTGCAGCTAACAGTTCATATGTCACAACAAAGATCAAAGATCCTGTGTGCTGCAACTAAGACCCAGCACAGCCAAATAAATACATATTTTTAAAAAGACTACAAGTAACAAATGTTGGTGAAGATATGGGGAGAAGTGAATCCTTGTCCACTGTTAGTGGAATGTAAATTGGTGCAGTCATTATGGAAAACAGTATGGAGGTTTTTCAAAACGAAAAATAGAACTACCATATGATCCAGAAATTCCACTTCTGGGTATATATCTGAAGAAAATGAAAACACTAATTCAAAGAGATGCATGTACCCCAATGTTTATAACAGCATTACAATAGCCAAAATATGGAAGCATCTTAAGTGGCCATTGACAGATGAATGAATAAAAATGTGGTATATATATGCATCTTTTGAACTGTGGTGTTGGAGAAGACTCTTTAGAGTCCCTTAGACTGCAAGGAGATCCAACCAGTACATCCTAAAGGAAATCAGTCCTGAATAGTCTGATTGGAAGGACTGATGCTGAAGCTGAAACTCCAGTACTTTGGCCACGTGATGTGAGGAACTGACTCATTTGAAAAGACCTTGATGCTGGGAAAGATTGAAGGCAGTAGGAGAAGGGGACAACAGAGGATGAGATGGTTGAATGGCATCACCGACTCAATGGACATGAGTTTGAGCAAGCTCTGAGAGTTGGTGATGGACAGGGAAGCCTGGCGTGTTGAGTTCAGTCATGTCTGACTCCTTGTGACCCATGAACTATATAGTCCATGGAATTCTCCAGGCCAGAATACTGGAGTGGGTAGCCTTTCCCTTCTCCAGGGGATCTTCCCAAACTGTGGCTCGAACCCAGGTATCCCAGCCAGGGATCGATTCCAACCCAGGGATTGAATATATATATGTATGTACACACACACACACACACACACACAAATGAAATATTGGCCATAAAAATGAATGAAATTCTGCCATTTGCAACAATATGGATGGACCTAGAGAAAATTATGCTTAGTGAAATGAGTTAGACAGAGTAAGACAAATACTCTAAGTTATCCTTTATGAATAAAACAAACAAATGTATGTAACAAAACAGAAACAGACTCATAGAGAACAAACTACTGGTCACTAAGTGGGGATTGGGTAAGTGAGTAAAATAGAAGTATGGGATTAAGAGATACAAACTGATATATGTGAAATAGGTAAACAAAAATTATGTATTGTACAGAACAGAAAAATATAGTCATTATTTCATAATAACTTTAAATGGAGTGTAATCTATAAAAATATTGAGTCCCTGTTGTAAATGAGACTACCATAATATTATAAATCATCTGTGCTTCATGAAAAAAAGAAAAACAATATGCCAAATGATAAGAATTCAACCTAGTAACTGGGTGTGTTTAGAGTTAACTGCTGCTATATATAACTATTTCATTTATTTATTTCTGTGATAACTATTATATTTTACATTTTTATTTTTTTTTAATTTCACCACAGTAGGATAAATGAATCCAGTTCAGAAAAAATACAATTGATATATAACATTGTATAACTTTAAAAGTGTTCAAGTTGTTGATTTGATATGCTTACAGATTGCAATGTGATTACCACCTTTAGTTAACACCTCTATCTCATAATTATTTCTTTTTTATAATAGGAATATTTAATATAAAGTAGCTTAGCTTTGAAGTCTATGGCATTGTTGACTATAATCAGTTAACTGTGCATCAATTCTCCAGAACTTATTCATCCCCTAGTTTTAAGTTTGTACACTTTAATCAACATTCCCTGGTCCATGTAATCAACAATTCTGGTCTGTTCCACAAAGTCAGCTTTTTTGGATTGCACATAGAAGTTGTTTTTAGTTGCTCAGTTGTGTCCAACTCTTTGGGACTCTTTGTGACCCCATGGACTGCAGCATGCTAGGCTGCCCTGTTCTTTACCATCTCCTAGAGTTTGTTCAAACTCATGTCCATTGAGTTGGTGATGCCACTCACCTATCTCAGAGGATGCTCTCTGGCCCCCTTCTCCTCCTGCCCTCAATCTTTCCCAGTATCAGGGTCTTTTCCAATGAGTCCGCTCTTCACATCAGTAGCCAAAGTATTGGAGTTTCAGTTATCAGTCCTTCTGATGAGTATTCAGGGTTCATTTCTTTTAGGATTGGCTGGTTTGATCTTCTTGCAGTTCAACGGACTTCAAGAGTCTTTTCCAGCACAATTCAAAAGCATCAATTCAGCCTTCTTTATGGTCCAACTCTCACATCCATATGTGACTACTGGAAAAAGCATAGCTTTGACTATATAGATCTTTGTTGGCAAAGTGATGTCTCTGCTCTTTATTATGCTATCTAGGTTTGTCATAGCTTTTCTTCCAAGAAGCAAGTGTCTTTTAATTTCATGGCTGCAGTCACCATCTGCAGTGATTTTGGACTCCAAGAAAATAAAGTCTGTCACTGTTTCCATTGTTTCTGCATCTATTTGCCATGAAGTGATGGGATCGGATGCCATGATCTTCATTCTTTGAATGTTGAGTTTTAAGATGGCGTTTTCACTCTCCTCTTTCACCTTCATCATGAGGCTCTTTAGTTCCTCTTTGTTTTCTTCCATAAGGGAGGTGTCATATGCACATATAAGTGATACCATGAAAATTCATAGCCAAAGCCCTATCAACCTGGCATCTCAGAATGTTGCTTTGTTTGGATAGAGAACTTATATGAGGTGATTAAGTTATTACAAAGGCTTTGCTGTTGCTGCTGCTGCTGCTAAGTCACTTCAGTTGTGTCTGACTCTGTGCGACCCCAGAAACGGCAGCCCACCAGGCTCCCCCGTCCCTGGGATTCTCCAGGTGTGGGTTGCCATTTTCTTCTCCAACGCATGAAAGTAAAAATTGAAAGTGAAGTCACTCAGTTGTGTCTGACTCCTAGCAACCCCATGGACTGCAGCCTACCAGGCTCCTCCATCCATGGGATTTGCCAGGCAAGAGTACTGGAGTGGGTTGCCATTGCCTTCTCCAACAAAGGCTTTACGGTAGGCTTAATCCAATTAGTGGCCTTATATGAAGAGGAAATTTGGATACACAGTGAGAACCTGGGGCATGTTCACACAAAGGAACAGACCATGTGAGGATGCAGAGAGAAGGCAGCTATCTGTAATACAAGGAGAGAGGTCTCAGAGGAAATCAAACACCAGCACCTAGTCTCCAGATTGTGAGAAATAAATTACTGTTGCTTAAGCCACTCAGTCTGCTGTACTTTATGACAAAGTTAACACACCACAGTGGCAAAACAAGACATGCCTGTCCCTGCTTCATTTCAACATTGTAATGTGTCAGGTGCCGTAACTGATGCAAAGGGGCATGCTGCTGCTGCTGCTGCTGCTAAGTTACTTCAGTCATGTCCGACTCTGTGACCCCATAGACAGCAGCCCATCAGGCTCCCCCGTCCCTGGGATTCTCCAGGCAAGAACACTGGAGTGGGTTGCCATTTCCTTCTCCAATGCAGGAAAGAGAAAATTGAAAGTGAAGTCGCTCAGTCGTGTCCGACTCTTAGCAACCCCATGGACTGCAGCCTCCAGGCTCCTCCATCCATGGTATTTTCCAGGCAAGAGTACTGGAGTGGGGTGCCATTGCCTTCTCCGAAAAGACCATGCTGGAGACCAGCAACGAGGAAAACATGACCTCTGCCCTCAAGGACTTCCCAGTCTGGGTGGAAGGATAGGTACAAATGCAGAAAATGAAACAAATGGCAAGATGTAAGAATCAGTTATTCAAACAAAACGGTGCTAGTCACCACGCTAGCCAGTAGGGATGCAGTGACTGGCAAAACAGACAAGATCCCTCCCCTCAAAGAGCTTATAGGCAGGGACCACAAACAGACACAGCAGCAGTGCTGACTGCTGTTCATTAAAATATAAAGCAAAGGGGCATAAGTCTCATTAATTATTTTCTTCCTTTTTTAAAATTTATTTTTTAATTGAAGGATAGTTGCTTTACAGAATTTTGCTGTTTTCTGTCAAATATCAACATGAATCAGTCATAGATAGGTTTATGGACTATGGTTTAGAAAGAAAAAAAGCCAATATGTTGTTATCTAGATAAAATAGTAACAGTATGATATGGAGAAATAGATCTAACCAACAATATTTTTTAATCTTTGAAGAGAAAATTTCAAAGTACTGTTGAAAACTGTACAAGAACAGACATAAATAAATGTAAAAAATAACCTATTAAAGGGTGAGACTACATTAAAGATTCCCGTTCTCATTGTATTAAAATACATGTTCTCATTGTATTAAAATACATCCCAATAAAAGTAACAAAATTTTTTCATGGAAGTTGATTAATTCATTCTAAGTTTTGTATGTAATTAAGAGTATAAGAATAATAAGAGGGATTTTGAAGGCTAGAAAGAAATGAATAAATGTGCTTAAAAGTTAAAAAAAAATTTTTAACTTGGAGTGATGTAAATACAGCACTTGTAAAATAATATAGAAAATAATCCAGAAATGGGTCTTAACATGTATATGGAATCGCTACATAATTATAAAAGTAAAAGAAAGAAACTAGTTAATCATTGGTGTTGATTCATTTGACTTTATATATTTAAAAATAAAATCTAATTAGAACCATGAGATAATACTACCTTATATTTTGTAAGAAGAATTCAATCTTTGCTATAAAGTATGGAATACAAATGATCAGTCAAAAATAGATGTGTTAGTGAAAATAAGAAACTACTTTTTTAAAAGTAGACTGTGTAAGAGACTGGTATTCTAATTAAAAGCTGAATAATTTTTCATTTATATATTGCTTCCAATAGTGGGACTTCACAATATTACACTTATCTGTTTCAGATGACTACACTTGTTAAAAATTAGATTCTCCCACTACATTTTGTGTATCAGCATTAAATGGGAATATAAAATGCTTAATTCTTTTTTGATAAGATTAAAGGCTTTCAATTATTAACTATTTAGGAGAAATATTAACAGATCAAGGTATAGGATATCTTTTTACCTCATCTCTTTTTTATATTTTTTCATTTCATTGAGGTTTCAAAAGTCTGCTTGCTGATCCTATCATATTATAATATTAAAATATAATATATATTATATTATATATTTAATATATATTATATTTTAAAGACCATATTATGATCTTCAAAATGAATGAGCATGGGGATTCTGTTTTGTTATTAACATCTGAACTTTGTTCTGAACTCTTTTCTGTATTCCAAACTGTTGAGGATGGTGAAATAAATGTATGCCTCCTCTACAGTCCACTGACATAAGTCATTGCTCTTGTGCTGTGATTGTCAGTATTTTAAAAATGGATTTAAAAAACTTCTGTTGAACCTACAGAAGAAACAATAAATCAGTTGTAGTGGGACCTATGGGTTTATTTTTATTTAATTAGATTATGTAGAACAAAGTGTCAAACGATTTCAGATTTAGGTAGCATACCATTATGTGGTTATCTGATATATCAGATATTATTTGAATACATGTGTATGTATTGTATTTCTGTTGTGAACATAATGTGGTTGATGTGTTCCAGATACTGAAATTTTGAGACAACAGAAGCATCTGGAAATCCAAATAAGGTAAAAAGTCCTCAAGGAAGAAACAGGGTTCCTTGAGGGTTACGCAATCCATCCCTGGTTAGTTCTGTAGTAATAAGCATTTCTAAATGCTCAAAACTCATCTCTTGGTAACTGTCAAGTTCAGTCAGTTGCAACAGTTATAGCAATAGAAAAAAAAAAAAAAGGCAGAACTCATCTATTAACATAATAAAAATCTGATTAACAAAAAAGAACTAAAAATCTGTCAGTTCCTTGGAAACTTCTTTGATTTAAAATTTTTTAAATATGCTATTATACTAAGTGATGATGTAAAAAGATAATTGACTAAAATAAATAAACTGAGTACCAGTTAAAGTAATGCAAATCAAAACCTATGAGGTGCAAATTTATAGCTTTAAGTTTGTGAGAAATAATTTAGAAATAATGAAATATGGAAATTAATGAGAAATACTGCTGTAATCAATCTAAGAAGTTTAAAGATAAAATCAAGTAAAAAATTTGAGGAATTAATATCAACAGAAAGAGAAAAATACAGTGATGTTCAAAAAATTAAAGGTTAGCTGTTTGAAAAATATTTTTCTTTAAATGGAAAATCATCTCATGAGATCTAGCATGATATTGGAGATAATAAACTATAAATTTAAAAAAAAGATAAAAGCATTACTCTAATACAAATACAAAATGCATACATATAAAATATTTTATGCAACTCACTAATTAATGAGGGAATCATTAGTATGTTAAAATTGTCCAAGGTATATTTAAGGATCTGGGTATGTATGAAAAGTGAAAGTCCCTCAGTCATGTCCGACCCTTTGCAACCCCATGGACTATACAATCCATGGAATTCTCCAGGCCACAATACAGGAATGGGCAGCCTTTCCTTTCTCCAGGAGATCTTCCCAACCCAGGGATTGAACCCAGGCCTCCCTCATTGCAGGTAGATTCTTAACCAGCTGAGCCACAAGGAAAGCTCAAGAATACTGGAGTGGGTAGCCTCTTCCTTGTCCAGCAGATTTTTCCCAATCTGGAAATCAAACCAGCGTCTCCAGCATTGCAGGTGGATTCTTTACCAACTGAGCTATCAGGGAAGACCGTGGATATTTATAGACAATTTAATATAGAAATTTTAGGTTAAGATTTTTGGTTATTGTCTTATAGGAATATAAATGATAAACTTTGAAATTATCCTACCTGCTAAACAGGTAGGATAATTCATTTTACCTCTATCAGATAGAAATCTACAAGTTAGATTCTGCCTCTACAGAATGGCAAAGAACACATTCAATATGCAATCGCTCAGTTGTGTGCAACTCTATGCAACCCTGTGTACTGTAGCCTGCCATGCTCCTCTGTCCAAGAGATTCTCCAGGCAAAAATACTGGAGTGGGTAGCCTTTCCCTTCTCCAGGGGATCTTCCCAAGGCAGGGATCAAACCCAGGTCTCCTGCATTGCATATTCTTTACACCCCGAGTCACCAGAAAAGCCCAAATACAATACATTATAGGTGCAAATCTGAAAACTGAAAAGACATTATGATCTCAGTTGACCTTGTCCTGCAACAGCTTGAAGCAGGGCTTGGTTTCCCTGCCAGAGATTGGGTCTGGGTCACAGTGGTGAAGGCACCAGATCCTAGCCACTACAGTGGTCAGTAACAAGGGCCCTGGCCCTTTGGCCCTGTATAAAAGAATTTCCACAAAGATAGAAAGTAGTGCAGCAAGTAAAGTATTTATTAAGAGGAAAAGAGTATAATACTTAGTTAGGCACATGGGTAGGCTCAGAAAGTGAGTCTCTCAGTTGTGCCCATGTGGCAGTTTAAATCCCTTATATGAGGCCTTTCTCTAGTTTCCCTTTGTCCAGTCATTTGATTTGCCTGGTTCACAGTCCATATTTGGTATATCTCAGGATTCTCCCGTATTGGAGAAGGAAATGGCCAATATGGGAGAATCCTGAGATATACCAAATATGGCAACCCACTCCAGTGTTCTTACTTGGAGAATCCCAGGGACGGGGAAGCCTGGTGGGCTGCCGTTTCTGGGGTCGCATAGAGTCGGACACGACTGATGTGACTTAGCAGCAGCAGCAGCAGCAGCAGGATTCTCCCACGTGTATGCACATGCATCTCTTAGCCAAGATAGATTCTACTGCAAAGTCATCTAGGTAGAGCATCCCTTGACACTGCTTTCTGTTTGGCATGCAAGGAGCTTTTCTGCACAAATGTGGTCAGGAGGTCTCCTCATTTCAGGAGTGAAAAGCATGTGGTCTGGGCAGGGCCCAACCTTCTCCTTTAATTGCCTTGCTATTCTTGTCTTGGTCAATAGGGAATGAATCTTCAATTGCTTTACCTAGTTGAGGGGGAGGGGAGATAGGGAGGGGACATCTGCCTCCTGCTCAAATACTTTCTGTTTTATACTTTCAACTTTCAGAGGACTTTACAACAAAGGTAGAGATGAACTGAAAACATAATTTAATAAAATATGAAAATTAAGTAAATATATTAGAAAATGTTACCAAAACTAAGTCAAGATGATTAGGTATCTTTCCACCTGGTAAACACATGTAAACACATATACAGAAAAATCTATTCATTAAAAATGTGTATCACTATTCAATCTAAAAATTCTCAGCAAAATAATAGAAATGTGCCATTCTCTATAAAATGACAAAGGACAAATTTGCATAGAAAGTTGAAAAAGGAACCCTGACATGATAACTAACATGGTTGCATTTTCAGACAAATCACTTTCAGAAAAGTGTACATAGAGAATTTTGTTCTCTTGAAATCAATTCCCTAAAACTATCCTTTGAAAAATTCACATGCCTCTGAATCAGTTCAGTTCAGTTCAGTCACTCAGTTGTGTCCAACTCTTTGCGACCCCGTGAATTGCAGCACCCCAGGCCTCCCTGTCCATTACCAACTCCCGGAGTTCATTCAAACTCACGTCCATCAAGTCCGTGATGTCATCAAGCCATCTCATCCTCTGTCGTCCCTTTTTCCTCCTGCCCCCAATCCCTACCAGCATCAGAGTCTTTTCCAATGAGTCAACTCTTCGCATGAGGTGGCCAAAGTACTGGAATTTCAGCTTTACCATCATTCCTTCCAAAGAACACCCAGGACTGATCTCCTTTAGAATGGACTGGTTGGATCTCCTTGCAGTCCATGGGACTCTAAAGAGTCTTCTCCAACACCACAGTTCAAAAGCATCAATTCTTTGGTGCTCAGCTTTCTTCACAGTCCAACTCTCACATCCATACATGACCACTGGAAAAACCATAGCCTTGATTAGATGGACAGCCTCTGAATACTTAGTACTAAATGCAGTACTAATACATAAGAGGATATATACATCTGTATTCATTGCTACTTTGTTTGTTTTAAAGAAAAGAATTGAAAAGAAATTAAATGTACTTCAACATAAGAATAGATAAATTATTGTATTCCCCCAAATAGAATAAACAATAAGCTGCTGCTGCTAAGTCGCTTCAGTCGTGTCCGACTCCGTGCGACCCCATAGACAGCAGCCCGCCAGGCTCCCCCGTACCTAGGGTTCTCCAGGCAAGAACACTGGAGTGGGTTGCCATTTCCTCCTCCAATGCATGAAAATGAAAAGTCAAAGTGAAGTCGCTCAGTCGAGTCCGACTCTTAGTGACCCCATGGACTGCAGCCTACCAGGCTCCTCTGTCCATGGGATTTTCCAGGCAAGAGTACTGGAGTGGGGTGCCATTGCCTTCTCTGAAACAATAAGCTGCATATATAAAAACATTAAGTTTCAAAACCAGAATGCTTAATTTTAACAAGAAGGACGCTACAGGGTAGTATGAACATCGTGGTATCATTCAGATTAACTGCCAACTCTGCATAACAACACACATAGATTCATGCATATTTAGTGAATATATGAAGATATACATAAGAATGGATAAACACAGATGTCATAAACCAATTGCCTTTCCAGAGAGAACAGAAAATGGATTGTGGAAAATAGTGGGCCTAAACTGTGTTTACATTGCTTTAATTTTTAAAAAGAAAAAAACTCTTAAACATATATAGAATCTTGTTAAGATTTGATGGAGTTGGCTGCTGGGTATATGGGTATCTCATATTCTCTATTCCTATCTCTTTAGGAAAAAATCATGATTAGGATATAAAACCATAATGATAAAGGATTTCTGAATGAGAGAAATCAATTGAGAAAAGATAGAGACCACAGTGTAAAAATATAATTTGTAAGTGTATTTTATGGTGAAATGTTTAAGAAAGTTGATTCAGATGGCAACATAAACTAATATGGAGTTATAGTGTCATATGAAAAAGTCAGAAAATGGGTTTTCTGAATTTGAAACTATATAGAGGAACCTAAGAAAAAAACTTTAATTAATATACCACAATTTCCTTGTTTACAAAACAGATAAGTTTGCCTCATGGAGTTTTTGTATGGTTTGTATGTGATTAGGAGTGGATGGTCATGTGTAAAATATTAGTGTAACTAAATATATTATTGGAAATATAAATCTTCTTATTTTGTTTATTTGTGAATTAACTTTACTTTTAGAATTTTCTTTTTGTCTATACCATATATATCTTACTTATATATCTATACCTATGTAATATATCTATACCTTTGTCTGCATTAATTTCATTTTTATCCAAGATAGATTCAATAACTGCCATTTGTTTGATTCAAACTATCTGATTCATTTAAGTTTTGCTAAAGCGGTGGTTTTTCCAGTCATGTATGGATGTGAGAGTTGGACTATAAAGAAAGCTGAGCACTGAAGAACTGATGCTTTTGAACTGCAGTGTTGGAGAAGACTCTTGAGAGTTCCTTGGATGACAAGGAGATCCAGCCAATCCATCCTAAAGGAAATAAGTCCTGAAAAATCATTGGAAGGACTGATGCTGAGGCTGACACTCCAGTACTTTGGCCACCTGATGCCAAGAACTGACTCATTGCAAAGACCCTGATGCTGGGAAAGATTGAAGGTGGGAGGAGAAGGGGACAACAGAGGATGAGATGGCTGGATGGCATCACCGACTCAATGGACATGGGTTTGAGTGGACTCTGGGAGTTGGTGATGGACAGGGAGGCGTGGTGTGCTATAGTCCATGGGATCGGAAAGAGTCGGACACAACTGAACAAGTGAACTGAATTGAACTTCTAGCAATATGTACCTTGCAACCTAAATTAAACCTTTTAATAAATATCTGTGTAGGTTTATAATTATATTAAATTTATTTTACACCTGCTTTGTGACACTGTAGCAAACCAAATATTAGCATCCTTAGCTTATGACTGTTAAATTATATGTACAAAGTACATTGATTTTACATAAATTTGCACTAGCTAAATTCTCTAAATATGAATTGAAATGGGTTCTAATGTATTTCCAGGAGAACTAACTCAGAATAATTCCATGCAATGCAGAAAAGCATCACTCTGGTTTTTGTTTTGTTTTTTTTTTTTTTTTTGACCAGACATATACTCAGATCAAAGTAATCTTTGTTAGACAATTTTTTTTTTAGTTTAAAATGAGTAGAAAAAGGTAGGAGCTACATAGTTACATATATTTTTTGAAAGAAATTTCTTTATCAAGAAGGTTGAAAGATTCATGGAGTCTTCAAAAAGTTTTCATGGTCTTTTTCCAAATAATTTTAATCCATTGCCAGTTTTACTATGCTTACTTTAATTTCTGACTCTTTGACTAGAATTAATCAAATTCTTTAAAATAAGTGTTTTCAGTTTTGAACCAGGAGCGATTACTGTCATTAACAACAAAAATAACAGTGAGTGAGTGAGTGAGTGAAGTTGCTCAGTTGTGTCCAACTCTTTGCGATCCCAAGGACTGTAGCCTACCAGGCTCCTCTGTCCATGGAATTTTCTAGGCAAGAGTACTGGAGTGGGTTGCTATTTAGAGATTTTGATTAACATAAGTAATGGCCATTACTTACTCCAGTTTTCTGGAATCATATTCCTTTGCCACAAATGAGATAACTCCATTAAAGTTCTCCATTGACTCTTGTTACATCATACATTGTTTTCTATCTTCTTGATTATTCTCAGCCCCACTAAACATTATTGTATTCCTCTCCCTTAAATGTTAATTAGGTGCTCAGTAGGTATTTCTTCAATAAGCAAATTTTAGGTAAAAATATGAAAAGCTAAATAGACCATCATGGGGGCTTCCTTCATATCTCAGTCAGTAAAGAACTTGCCTGCAATGCAGGAAACCAGGGTTTGATCCCCAGGTCAGGAAGATCCCCTGGAGAAGGAAGTAGCAACTCATTCCAGTATTCTTGCCTAGAGAATTGCATGGACAGAGGAACCTGAAGGGCTACAGTCCATGGAATCACAAGAGTCAGACACAACTTAGTGACTAAATCACCACCAAACAGATTATCATATTCCCTTCTTTCATTTTTTACACTTGCTTCTTTTGTGTTTTAATCCCATTAATATTTTATCAATTTGCCCCAAGTATAGCAAAAACTTGTATATTTGTTATGGGTCATATTCTGTCATGCATGTGGCATAAGAATAAAAAAAAATATTGCCTTGAGAAGTCTTGATTTAGAATAGGACATACATGTAAAGTAATTAGCATATATTCTAATAAATTGTTAAACATAGTCATAAGTATATTTTAATAGGTTGCTCTAGTCTCTGTTCTTCCTGGGTTGTCCAACTTTATGGAAAAGCTAAACATGCTATTTGCATGAGAATGTTGATAAAGAGCATGTGGTCAAAAAAGATATGGACGCTTAAGTGTTTAGCACTCTAGTTTCCTGTGTTTGTTCCTTTTTAAAACCAGTCCTTTCTTCAAGTCACAAAAGTATTTTGTTTGCATTCCAGAAGATAACCCAGTGCATCACACATAAAAGCAACCCATACACATTTGTTAAATGAACTTGGAGTAGCTAACTACATACACATGGAAAAGAGTCACTGGACCAGTTGAGGATCATGCTGCCCAATTTGGAGCTCAAACACCATACAATGGTGGCAGAACAAATTACAAGTAGAAGAAAATATGGACATAGGATGCAGTTCTATTTAGCATTATTTCTAACTCCCAAAGTACAATAAAATTTAGTTGTGCCTCAATTACTATAATCCCTTAATTAATTAGAAAATTATCATTAAGTTTCAAAATTTAAAGGAAAATAAGACCAAAAGACAAGGAGAAACATGTAAATTATTTTGTTTTTCTTTTAGACTTCTAAATTTTTTTCTCCCTTGAACTTGTTTTGTGTCGTTTCCCTTCTCCTGCCACTTTTAAATTAGCCTAAATGTGCTCTCTATGATTATTCATTGCACTTAATTGAATATCACTTGAGTACACTGCCCCCTACTTTCCCAATTTCCTCACACTTGATGAGGGGTTGCTAAAGGAAATCTGCAAATGTGAACTCATTTCCTCAAATTTTGTAATTGCCTTTCAGGGAGATATTAAAGGTGTGAAAATTTAATCTTAAAAGATAAATAAATATAGAACGACTTGAAATGAGTTTCTAAGGAGATTCTAAATTCTTATTATCCATCATTGTAATAAAACCTTTTTGTTATTCCTTTACCTGCAGTTTTTAAAAAAATTATTTGTTATTGGAGTGTAGTTGATTTACAATGCTTTGTTAGTTTCTACTGTACAGCAAAGTGAATCAGTTATACATATATCCACTCTTTTTTAGATTCTATTTTCAAATAGGTCATTACAGAATGTTAAGTAGAGTTCCCTGTGCTATACATTAGGTTTTCTTAGTTATGTTTTATATATAGCAGAAAGGTTTTTTGTTTGTTTTTTCAATAAATGCCTGATCTGTAGCACGCGATACATTATGTATTCACGTAAGAATAAAAAATTTTAACTTTTAAAAGTATTTGCATATACATGTGATACATACTTGATGTATTTATTGTCATGTGTAAGAAATTACTTTCTGTTTATTTCACTCAGTTTTACATTGTAAGCATTTTTATATTGATTCTTACTCCTTCTGATGAAAGATAATTAAGACACGTCACTCTGAGCTTCTCTCTGACACTTCTTTTAATGCATCTCTTATTATTTATGTGTAAATTTAATAAAAATGACTGAGTGTTTCAGTTCAGGTCCACTCTTACTTTGGGAATTATTCATTCATGGAGAACTGGAGTTCTCTTTCTCTAAGGTTTTAGGATGTTCAAGGCCTAACCCTTTCAGAAAGTATGTCTGGTTCTGGTGCTATCTCAAACTTGCTGGTTCAGTCTGCATAATTTGGAGCTCAAAAAGCAAGCTTAGCTGCCTTGCACATTGGGCAGCATCTTCAAAGCTGGCCTTTATTAATAGCAAGAATGCTGTACTTCCTCATGAAATCAGCTGCCAACTTTTGAGGGGAGGTGTATGTGTACCATAATATTCTATAAACATACATGAATTCCTAGTTATTTATAGGTTTTTTATAATGAGTTATTGTTGAATTTTTGCTGTGTATCAAGATGGTTTTCTAACATCTCTCCTTGCATTTACTTTAATGGGAGACTAATATTGATTCATTTGTTAATATTGAACCATTCTTTAAGGAACACCCTTGATTTTGACGTGTTACTTTTTACTGGGATTTTAGAATCTGTTTCCTAATAGTTTGTTAGCTTTAATAAAAATGCAACATGCAAGAAGGAAAACACACATATTAGACCTGTACAAATCGTTGATGAATGAATGAACAAAATCTGAATAAACACATGTTCTGGCAGCCAGATGAAGAGATAACATTATCCCATAGCAGTCTTCACTATGTATCCTTGACGTGATTCACCCTTGCCCCACCTTAACCTAAGGGTGATCATTATCCTTCCTTGTAATAGCATAAATTGGTTTTGTCTTGGTACTTTATGTAAATAACAGAATAAGCAATATTTGGGTTTAGTGTCTTTTGCTCAATATTATGTTCATGAAATCCATTCATGTCATTGCCTATAGTTTGAAATAATTCCTATCACCACTATTTAAAAGTCATTATTTAAATATTCCATAAAATACTAGTTAATTCAGTTGATGTATGGACTTGTTGATAGTTACCCATCTGTGCTAGAAGTAAAGAGGGCTGGGAAAATAGAGCAAGAGAAAAGGTGCTGTGAATATTCTAGTAAATAGTTTTGTTGAATATATAGCATTTCTATTGAAAATGTACCTAGAATTTCTGTGTTGTAAGTGATGTCTCTTTGGCTTGCATAAGTAATGCCAAAGAGTTTTATAAAGTTGTTGTTGTTCAGTCACTCAGTCGTGTCTGACTCTAAAGTAGTTGTACAAATTTCCAGTTCATCACAATGTCTGAGAGTACTAGTTGCTCATCAAAATTTGTAGTTTTCTTTGTTGTCATCCTGAAAAGTGTGTAGTGATACCTAATCATTGTTTTGTCTAAATTTGCCTCGATGAATAATAAAATTAAGCACTTTTTTATTGTTTAGTAGCCATTTGTATATTCTTTTCTCAAGTGATTGTTCAAGTCTTTTGCAGTTTTCTTTTTCTAATTTTTTTAATTGGAGGATAATTGTTTATTTCTGCTGTACAACAACTCAAATCAGTCATAATTGTATATATGTGTGTGTGTGTGTGTATATATACCCTCCCTCTGAAGCCTCCCTCACTCTTCCCATCTCACCTCCCTAGGTCATCACAGAGCACCAGATTGAGCTTCCTGTACTATCCAGCAGTTTCCCACAAGCTGTTTTACCCTTGGCAGTGTAAATATGTCAATGATGCTTTCTCAAGTCGCCCTGCCCTCTCCTTCCCCTGTGTGTCCACAAGTCCATTCTCTGTTTCTGTGTCTCCATTCCTTCTCTGCACATAGAGGATGAGATGGTTGGATGGCATCACCGACTCAATACACATGAGTTTGAACAAGCTCTGGGAGTTGGTGATGGACAGGGAAGCCTGGCGTGCTGCAGTCCATGGGGTTGCAAAGAGTCAGATACAATTGAGCGACTGAACTGAACTGATGGTTGAGTAAATAGTCCACTGTATATATGTACTACATCTTCTTTATCCATTCATCTGTTGATGAACATCTAAGTTGCCTTCCATCTCCTAGACATTGTAAATAGTGCTGTAGTGAACACTGAGGTGCATGTGTCTTTTTGAATTGTGATTTTCTTAGGATATATGTCTACTAGTGGGATTGCTGGGTCATATGATAGTTTTATTAGTTTGTTAAGGAATTTGCAAACTGTTCTCCATAGGGGCTGTAACAGCTTACTTGCACACCAACAGTTCAGTAGGGTTCCCTTTTCTTCACATCCTATCCAGAATTTATTGCTTGTAGTTTTTTTTTTTTTTTTTTTTTTATTCTGATTAGTGTGAGGTGATACCTCATAGTAATTTTGATTTGTATTTCTCTAATAATGAGTGATGTTGAGCATCTTTTCATGTGTTTATTGGCCATTTGTGCAGATTACTTCCTAGGTTTTCAGTATTTATCTTACTGATGTGTAGGAATTTGTTATATATTCTGCTTGCAAGCCATTTGTTGGACATATATATTATAAGTAACTTCTCTCATTTATTCTTTTCAAATAAATGGCTTTGTGTTTCATTTGTTTTACTGTTTTTGAATTTTCTGTTTGCAATTTCAATGAGTTCTTCTCTAATTATTGTTATATTTTCTTCTTCTGCTTAATTTGGGTTTATTTGTTCCTCTGTTCTAGCTTCTTATGGTCAAAACAGGTTATTGATTTGAGAGTGTTTTATTTTCTAATGAAATAATTTAGTGCTCTAAGTTTCTCTCGGAGTACTGCTTTAGTTGCATATGACTGATTTGTTGTTGTTGTTCAGTCACTAAGTTGTGGCCAAATCTTCATTACTTTATGGACTGCATGCCAGGATCCTCTGTCCTCCACTCTCTCCCAGAGTTTTCTCAAATTCATGTCCATTGAGTTGGTGATGTTATCTAACTATCTCTACCTCTGCCATCCCCTTCTCCTTTTGCCTTCAAACTTTCCCAGCATCAGGGTCTTTTCCAATGAGCTGGTTCTTCACATCAGGTAGCCAAAGTATTCCAGCTTCAGAATCAGTCCTTCCAATCAATATTCAGGGCTGATTTTCTTTAGGACTGACTGGTTTGACTTCCTTGCAGTCCAAGGGACTCTTGAGTCTTCTCCAGGACCACAATTCAACAGCATCAATTTTTAAGTATTCAGCCTTCTTTATGGTCTAATCCTCATATCCATACATGACTACTAGAAAAACCAGAGCTTGGACTATACAAACCTTTTCAGTAAAGTGATGTCTCTGCTTTTTAATATGCTGTCTAGTTTTGCCATAGCTTTCCTTCCAAGAAGCAAGCATCTTCTCATTTCATGGCTGTAGTCACTGTCTGCAGTGATTTTGGAGCCCAAGAAAATAAAATCTGTTACTTCTTCCAGTTCTGTTTGCCATGAAGTGATGCTGGCAATTTGATCTCTGGTTCCTCTGCCTGTTTGAAACCCAGCTAGTACATCTGGAATTTCTCAGTTCACGAACTGCTAAAGCCAAGCTTGAAGGATTTTAAGTATAACCCTGCTAGCATGGGAAATGAGTGCAGTTGTACAGTAGTTTGAACATTCTTTATTGTTGCACTTCTTTGGGATTGGAATGAAAACTAACCTTCTCCAGTCCTATGGCCACTGCTTAATTTTCCAAATTTGCTGACATATTGATGTGCAGCAGTTTATCTTTTAGGATTTTAAATAGTTCAGCTGGAATTCCATTACCTCCACTAGCTTTGTTCATAATAATGCTTTCTAAAGCCTTCTTGACTTCACAGTCCAGGATGTCCAGCTCTAGGTGAGTGGCCACAACAGCATGGCTATCCAGATCTTTGAGACATTTTTTGAACAGTTCTTTTGTATATTCTTGCCACCTCCTCTTATTATCTTCTGCTTCTGTTAGATCCTTATGGTTTTTTGTTACTTATCGTGCCCATCCTTGCATGAAATATTCCCTTAATATTTCCAATTTTATCGATGAGATCTCTGGTCTTACCTATTCGTTTTCCTCTATTTCTTTGCATTATTTATTTAAGAAGGCCTTCTTATCTCTCCTTTGTAATCTCTGGAACTCGGCCTTCATTTGGGTATATCTTTCCTTTTCTCCCTTGCCTTTTGCTTCTCTTCCTTCCTCAGCTTTTTTTAAAGCCTCCTCAGACAACCACTTTGCCTTCTTTCATTTCTTTGTCTATGTGGTGGTTTTGGTCATTGCCTCCTATACAATGTTATAAACTTCCATCCATTATTCTTCAGGTTCTCTGTCTACCAGATTTAATCCCTTGAATCTATTTGTCACCTCCACTATATAGTCATTAGGGATTTGATTTAGGTCACACCTGAAAGGCCTAGTAGTTTTTCCTACTTTCTTCAGTTTAAGCCTGTATTTTGCAATAAGAAGCTCATGATTTGAGTCATATTCAGCTCCCAGCCTCTATTACTCATCTTTAAATTTGTAGTGCCTAAAAAAGTGTCTGAAAAAATAACTATGGAAAAATAACTATGGATATTAATATTAATACAACTTATTAATACAACTTTGGATGTATTAATAAATACATCCATGCTATCACAGATGACATTATTTCCTTCTTTTTACATTTAAATACTGATTTTCTGTATGTAGATATCACATATTCTTTATGCTTTCATCTAGTAGTAGACATTTGACTTGTTTCTGTATCCTGTCTGTTGTGAATAATGGTGTAGTGGACATGGGAGTTGGAGATGTCTTTGAGATCCTGTTTTTATTTCCTTTGACTGTATAGGTAGAAGTGGATTTTCTGGATCATTAGGTATTTATGATTCTAATTTTCTGAGACATCTCCATGCTGCTTTTAATATCAGCTGGACCATTTTACATTCCTACTAATACTGTACAAGGATTTTGGTTTCTCCACATCCTGGCCAACATTTCTTATCTTTTTGATAATAGCCACCTTAACACATGTAGGGTGATATTGTAGTTTTGATTTGCATTTACCTGATGATTAGTAATTTTGAGCATCTTCTTATGAAACCTCCAACAAAGATAAATTCAGGACCAGGTGGCTTCATTGGTGAGTTCTATCAGATATCTAACAAAAATTAATGCTGATCTTAAACTCTTCCAAAAAATTGATGAGGAGGGAACACTTCCAAACTCACTTTATGAGGCCAGCATTACTCTAACACCAAAGCCAGACAAAGACAATATAAGACAAGAAAATTATAGGCAAATATCTCTGATAAATATAGATGTCAAAAATACTCAACAAAATACTAGCAAACAGAATGTAACAATACATTAAAAGGATCATACACCATAATTAAGGGGATTTTTATCTTAAATAGAAGTATGGTTCACTGTATGAAATCAATTACTGTGAAATACCATATTAACAATTTAAGAATAAAAATTGTCATTTCAGTAGCTACATAAAAACATTTAATAGAATTAAAACAATTTTATAATAAAAATGCTCATCAAATTGGATACAAAAGGAAAATACCTCAATATAATAAAGGCTGTATATGACAAGTATGATAGATCATACTCAACTATGAAAAGCTAAAAGCTTCTGCAAAGGAAACGATCAATAGAATATAAGTACAAAATAGAATATAAATACAACCTGTGGAATGGGAGAAACTATTTGCCAACCACTTGGCTGTAAGGAGTTAATATTCAAAATATATAAGAAACTTCTACATCTCAATAGCAACAAAACAGTCTGATTTAAAAATGGACCAAAACACGGACAAAGGAATTGAATAGACATTTTTGCAAAGTTTACACTGACTTGTGGAATATTTAAGAACTTGCCTGGATCAATAGACTTAACAGCAAACATATAGCAGGAGGAGACATGAAAAGTGCATGTACTTTGGGCCTTGCCCTCTTCCTGCTCTTGGGAATATTGTAACTGCCCTCATAGGAATGAGCCTAGACAAGCTTGAATATGTAGACCCATCTAGTCTGTCAACTCAGATGAAGGCCAGGAGCAACTAATGGCACTAACAGACAGTGAGAGAGTCCATATTAAATCAGTCAGCCTCCAGCTGACCATTAGCTTGGGTCTGACAATTGTTTATATATATATATATATACACACACACAAATATATGCACACACTATATAAACATGACATGTAATTATACTATATAGTATGCATATAACATATATAATAATTATAATTATACTACTTAGCATAATGCCTATAATCTGGTGGCTCATGCCATTTTAGTCATTGCTACTGCTACTTTTATTTTTGTATCTTTGTGTAATAATTTATGTGGTGTTTTTCTTTAAATAAGAAACTTATAAAGAGGGAAAGGATTTCCTGAGAATGATATAGTTTCCATTTTGATTTTAGTTATTATAAGTCCTATATAATGTATATTATGACATCTATATTTTTATGCATTTTATGTATGTTGAATATTTGAATATTTATATACACAACTATTTAAGTGGACATTTTTATATGTTCCTCCATTTGCCTCACAAAATAACTCTCTTTTATTAAGATATAATTGACATGTAACATTATGTTACTTTCAGTTGTGCAGCATCATGTTTTGATGTTTGTGCATATTGCAAAATGATTACCACAAGAAGTCTAGTTATTAATAACATCTGTCACCATACATAGTTAGAAAAAAATTGGTATGTGTGATGAGAACTTTTAAGATCTACTCTCTGAAGAACTGTTGCCCTCTATAGCTAAGAGACTATTTTCTATGCTGCTTGGGTCTTCTAGGTACTTGGCATTGTTGTAATTAAAACAAATGCTCCTTTTCAAACTATTTGATTGCAGTCTCCAGTAATAGCCTGCTCCTAACCCCCAGTAATATTAGTATATTTAATACAGAAGTCACTTTTAAATCTCCATTTCTTACTGAACTCTAAAATGCTCATTATCAGCAGTATAATCTGAATTGTCTGACAGCTCCTTATCTTAATTTGAAAGAGAGAGAGTGGTTTTCTTTAATTAGCACTAAATTAATTAGAGGTCAAAAGAAAAAAATATATATATTAATTGAATTATATCTTTGCCAGTAATGAATTTGTCACAGTAGCTTGGGATACATCCAAGCTCTCCATTCCAAGGCAAGGTCAATGTAATTTCTACAGAAGTTAAAATTTAGTTGAATTTAAAAAGATCAAGGGGATTTTTCATTCCACAAAGAGTGGAGTCAGTATATTTTAGGCAAAAAATGTCTATACAAAAGCTGATCAAATAGAAAAAATTTGACTTACTGGTGATTATCATTTGTTAATACATTTACTATGTTTTAGTATATGTATTTTTTCTCTTTAGTTTTTCAATTTTTAAAAAAGAATTTTTGACATATAGTTGATTTAAAATGTGTTGATTTCTGCTGTACAGCAAAGTGATTCAGTTATACATACATATATATATGTATGTGTGTGTGTGTGTATATATATACATAAACACACATTTTTATTTTGGTTTATCACAGCACATTGAATATAGTTCCCTGTGTAACACAGTAGGACCTTGTTGTCTATTCATTCCATATATCCTATCTTGAATCTGCTGATCCCAAACTCCAAATCCTTCTCTCCCCTACACTCCCTCCCACTTGGCAACCATACAAGTCTGTCTCCTATGTTTGTGAGTCTGTTTCTGTTTTATAGATAAGTTCATTTTAGATTCCACTTGTAAGTGATACCATTTGGCATTTGTCTTTCTCTTTCTGACTTACTTCACTTAGTTTGATAATCTCTAGGTCCATCCATGTTGCTGCAAATGGAATTATTCTATTCTTGTTCATGGCTGAGTAGTATTCTGTCATATATATGTACTACTACTTCTTCTTCTTCTTTTGTTTAATTGGATGATAGTTGCTTTACAGTGTTGTGTAGAAGGTAAAGTCAACAAATGAAGGGTGGCTGGGAAGGACATGGAAACTTGGCTTTTATATATATATACACTTTCAGTAGTCTCTATATAACTCCAGTCCACACAAACATATTAGCACAGTTGTCCTGAAGAGAAATCTGAATTCTGATCATATAGGATATAGTGTATTTTGGGGTAAAATGAATAAATGTTTTTACAATACTCATGTCTTTTTGGAAGAGGTTGGGTTAAGAGTTTGTTCGATCTTGAGCAATGAAGTTCAGCTGTCCTACCTGGAGCTTGTGCACTGAAGCATTTTGGAGCAAAGAAACGTGTGAGAAGTTACAAGCTTCTGGGATGCCGCAAAGCAGATCACTTAATTTGTCCTATTTAGAACTCAATTATAGAATCACAGCTGTATTTGTTTTGAAAGGGAGGGGGAAAGGCTCAGTATTTCCAATGCTGAGTGTAGAATTTTATGTTCCAGTATTCAAGCCTTATTACTTAAAGTAGCCTCTACAAACTTCCAAAAAGTATTAAATAAAGTGAATTTAGGTTGATTTTACTTGGACAGCTAGAACCAAGAGATATTATTTCTCAGCTTCTTGAGCCGTTTTAGTCTTGCAGAGCCCATGCTGTCTGTGGTGAATTATTAGAAGTCATACCATGCTCAGTTTCAAAGAAAAATGTTCATTTCACCCGACCTCAGTACCATTGCTTTGTTTGGATTTTATAGCATCTAACAGATTTTGTCACCTGTAAATTTATATTGCTGTACAACTGGCTGAAAAGTACTGAGAAAAGAGTATGTGAGATGGTCTAAAGCAACTCTGAATGATGCAAAGTTCAGTCAAAGGACACTTGAGGCCCTGCTCATTTACTGCTATCTTAGTCTGAGTTATTTAAAACTTGCATTCACAGATCCTGTAATAGTGGTACATCTTATACATGCACACGCAAAAAAAAAAAAAAAAAATTAGGATTAGTTTCTTCTAGTAACACTTATAGGAGTGGTTAATATTTTTGAAGTATATATATTGAAATCACAGTATAAATGATGTATAATATTGAAATATTATAGATATACGTGGATAGTTGGAAAGAGGAATGATAAAATTTACCCAAAAAAACCAGTCTGTATTTCAGTAAAAGGTGCACACTAATTACACACCACACCACTGTTATGTGATAATATTAGGGATACTTTTCAAATAGGCACAATTCATTCTTTTCTTCGACTAAATGACTTATTTATGTAAAGCTATTTCATGCTGTGTACTGTGAAAAGTGCAGGTAACTCTTTAGTGAATGGAACATGAGCCTCAACTTTGCATTGTTTGTGGGTCAGTAAAACAATGAAAGGAAGCTATATTTCGTATGCACCAAATTTGATCAGTTGTCAATGATGTCTACAGTGACAGCAGTAATCCCATTCCTAGTCTAGGAAATTTTAATAAAAAAGAAAAGTAAAGAGGAAAAGAAAGAGGAGGAGGGGAGAAAAGGAACAGAGGAAGAATAAAAGAAAGATGCTATGTTTAAATTGTAGGTAAACAAATCACTGATAATTCGATGATCCTCAGTTTTTCTATATCTGTAAAGAAAAAACATCTACCTGAGATAGGTAAACCTCTGTCTATCTCACTTGATTATAGAAATTTAATAAAATATATGAAATGTTTAAACTAAAATGTCTCTACTTCATTTAGGTAGTATTATGATATTGGCTTCCCTGGTGGCTCAGTGGTAAAGCCACCTGCAATGCAGGTGATTCAATTTGGATCCCTGGGTCTGGAAGATTCCCCTGGAGAAGGAAATGGCTAACCCACTCCAGTGTCCTTGCCTGGAAAATCCCATGGACTGAAGAACCTAGCAGGCTACAGTCCATGGGGTCACAAAAGATTCAGACACAATTTAGCGACTAAACAGCAACAATGATACTTTACATGTGAACAGAGAGGCACATTGGATGGGCTGAATGCGTTAATTCTGTGTTTGAGGGAAAATTTGTTATTTCTTTTTGTACTGAGTGATAGTTTGTGCTTCCCCTAGTTTAGACTTTCACAAAGGACCAGTTTCCATATCTTATAGCCCCTGGGAGAATAAAGGTGCATGGAAACAAAATGAGGCACAGTAAAGTTTTTAAATGATCTGTTTTTCCAATTAGAAAAGCAAAGCCTAATATTTTATGCAGTGCCATGGTTTGAATATGTGAGACCATTTTAGATGCTTGAGGCATTTATTCAACACATTATTCTTTTACGTATTAAATATAAAATATATATTGCAAACCTACTGTGTTGGTAGGTAGGCAAAACTCAAAATACATTTAAGAAAATATCTCTTTATCTTTTACAAACCAACCCAGATTTTTATGTCAGTTAACCAAGGTCCAACTGTGACATATTAGTATTAGGTTGTGATCTCAGATTAATGTGCAGACAAAATTGATTTGAACTATCGTAGCATGGCAGTGTATTAGGCTCAATCTCTGGCAGGTTACTCCTTCTCTGTAAGACTCAGACTCTTCCACAGGGAGAATAAATGTAAATGTCAAAGGGGAATAATAATAATATATATCTTATAAGAGTTGTTGTCAGCTTAAACAAGGTAATAGATGTAAAGTGCTTTACACAGCATTTGACATACACTAAGTATTTGATAAATGGTAGTTATTATTTTTATATTATGTCAAGTACATATTTAATCATTTCTTCTACTTCATAAAAAGGAGCACTCTTCTAAAAGAGAGAATAATAAAGGAAGACAAGGAAATTTCAGGATAATACAAAATGTTACAAATACTTTACCTAGTTTCTTTTTATGTTTCAACTATGAAAACTTGGAAAATTAACCCTATTTTGCTTCTTCTGGCTTCCCTAGTGCCTCAGATGGTAAAGAATCTGCCTGCAATTCAGGAGACTCAGGTTCAATTCCTGGGTTGGGAAGATCCCTGAAGAAGGGAATTTCAACCCATTCTAGTATTCTTGCCTGGAGAATTCCATGGACAGAGAAGCCTGGCAAGCTACAGTCCATGGGATCGCAAAGTCAGACGTTACTGAGCGACTAATACTTTCACTTTCTTTTCTGATAATTAGCATCATAAAGTCGACTTTCCAAAGCTGTAGAAAATATTACATTACATAATACAGGGAAGCAGAAATCCTCTTGAGGAAAAAAAAGGGGTGGGGGAGACTTTCTTAGGAAAAATGTTTAAATTCTTTGAAGTAGCAGGTGAGATCCTGAGAATGGGAATATAAACTTTTTCCTCCCTTCCCAAATTGTTTCTGTCAGAAAAAGAGAAACTTTGTTTATTCCTTGAGAAACATTTCTATTTAATTTTGAAAGGAAATAAGAATAAAGGGGGGATATGGAGGACACAGAACTGATGGACAGAAGAAAGGAACCAGATGTAAATATAGTAAAATAGCTATATCATTAGATAATGCTACTGCCTATGTTTTGCTGTTGCTGTTAATAAGATTTATAGTTTCCTCAGCTCCTCCCATTTTAGTGCCAATGACTCTGCACAATCATTTAAAAATTTAGAACTCTAAATATATCATGTTACAACATTGTGATATCATTTGATGAAAAACAAATCTAAAAATTTTGAAACACATAGCTTGATTAATGTATTCAATCAAGTCTAGTTTACCTAATGACAAAATAGTACCTTGAAAAGGGACATTTAATCAATTCTTGTTTTGCATTATATCGTCAAATCAATTTTTCCTTCCTAGGGCAAGAATTCCCAAATAGAAATATTAATTTTAAAATAGTTCTGTGTCCTTGAAAAAATCCTTATTGCTCTTATTAATATTAAATGAACATTATCAAGTCACCGAAATAAAACACTTGCAGAGGACTTAGGATATTAACTTGTTTGAATTTTCCCATCATCTCAAAACAGACTGGTAGAGCTGACCCACCCGTCTGCCCAAACATCTTCATGTATGGTTTAAAATTGCCTACACAAAAAGACCATCTCAGAGATAAAACCTTCCTCTTAAAACTATAACTTGTGACATTCTACTACTGAACTAATAATGAAGTAAACAATGAAAGAAACTATAATTTGATATATAAACACACAGAACAAAGGATAAGGACACAGTGCTTGGATGATACATACTAGAAGGACTAATTTTCATAAGGGCAAGTTTTCATGATAAAATATTGTTTTATATTAAATAGTTCTACTAGCAATACTGTTCAGAGAAGGCAATGGCAACCCACTCCAGTACTCTTGCCTGGAAAATCCCATGGATGGAGGAGCCTGGTGGGCTGTGGTCCATGGGGTCACTAAGAATTTTACTCAACTGAGCGACTTCACTTTCACTTTCATGCATTGGAGAAGGAAATGGCAACCCACTCCAGTGTCCTTGCCTGGAGAATCCCAGGGACGGCGGTGCCTGGTGGGCTGCCATCTATGGGGTCGCACAGAGTTGGACACGACTGAAGCGACTTAGCAGCAGCAGCAGCAGCAATACTGTTGGTGTTGTTTAAAATTAAGTTTAGAACATTGAAGAAAGCAAATCAGAAATTATATTACCATTAAGAATCAAGATTTTCCTTATATTAGAAATTAAGGTAAACTGTAACATCAATGAAATAAAGAAGGATTGCTGTCATGATCATGTTATGACAAGATTGAAAACACTGTCATTCACTCATGAATTTTTAAATCCTTTTTTTAATTGAAGTATAGTTGATTTACAATAATGTTTCAGGTGTACAGCAGAGATTTAGTTATACACACATATATATAAGTATGTTCATTTGCATCATTTTTTTGAATTCCACATATAAGTGATATTATATGATATTTGTCCTTCTCTGACCTACAGTTTCTAGATCCATCCATGTTGCTGCAACTATGGTTATTTCATTCTTCTTTATGACTATTATTCCAGATGTACTATATTATTATATAGTACATATACTATATATATACTACATTATTCCAGATGTAGTATATATGTATATATACTACATCTTCTGTATCCATTGTTCTGTCAATGCACAATTAGGTTTCTTCCATATCTTGGCTACTGTCAGCAGTGCTGCAGTGAATATTGGAGTGCTGCATCTTTTCAAATTATGGTTTTCACCAGATATATTGATAGTAGTGGGATTACATTATCATGTGGTAGCTCTATGTTTAATTTTTTAAGGACTCTCCATGCTATTCTCCATAGTAGCTGCACCAATTTACATTTCTACAACAATATAGGTGGATTCTCTCTTATTTACACCATCTCCAGAAATTACTTTCTGTAGACTTTTAATAATGGCTATTCTGACCAGTGTAAGGTGATACCTCATTATAGTTTTGATTCTATTTCTCTAATACTTAGCAACATTGAGCAGCTTTTCACATGCCTCTTGTCCATGTCTTCCTCAGAGAAATGTCTGTTTAAATCTTCTGCCTATTTTTGATTTGTTTGTTTTTTTATATTGATCTGTATGAACTGTTTGTATATTTTGGAGATTAATCCATTGTTTGTAGCATCATTTACAGATGTTTTCTCATCCAATATTATAGGTTGTATTTTCATTTCATTGATTTCCTTTGCTGTGCTAAAACTTTGAAGTTTAATTAGTCTCATTTGTTTATTTTAGCTTTTATTTTCATTATGCTAAGAGACAAATCCAAAAAATACTGCTGTAATTTATGTCAAAGTGTGTTCTGCCTATGTTTTCCTCTAACAGTGTTATAGTACCAGGCCTTACATTTAGGTCTTTAATTCATTTTGAGTTTATGTTTAATTCATTTTTGTGTATGGTATTAGAGAATATTTAAATTTTGCTCTTATAAATGAAGATGTCCAGTTTTCCCAGTATCACTTATTGAAGAAATTGTCTTTTCTCCATTGTATATTCTTGTTTTTTTGTCATGGACTAATTGACCATAGCTCATGGGTTTATTTCTGGGCATATCCTGGGTTTATCCTGCTCCATTGATATGCATTTATGTTTTTGTGCAAGTACCATACTGTTTTGATTACTGTAGCTTTGTAATATAGTCTAAAATTAGGGGGCCTGATTTCTGTGAACAATGCCAATAGTAATTTGATAGGGATTGCACTGAATCTGTAAATTGACTTGAGTGTGCACGTGTGCTCAGTTACTCAGTCATGTCCGACTCTTTGCAACCCTATGGATGGTAGCCTGCCAGGCTCCTTTGTCCATGGGATTTCCCAGGTGAGAATATTGGGATGGGTTTCTATTTCCTCCTCTCAGTAGATCTTCCTGACCCAGGGATTGAACCTGCATCATCAGGCTGCATTGTCTTTACCACTGAGCCATCTAGAACTTGGGTAGTATAGTCATTTTGATAATACTGATTCTTCTAAGCCAAGAACACTTCACTAATGATTTTAAAATAATGTGACTCTTTCTAGCTCTGTATAGTAAGATCACTAGTTAAGATATCATCATACCAGAGTAAACCTGATACAATGTCTTTTTTGCCCAAATTATTATTTGCAACTGAAAGAGACTATGACTTCCTCTTTGAGGTAATGGTTGATTTCATGTTTGGAGCAGGGAAGATGCAGGTAATGATAGCATTTTAGCAGAAAGCATTTTAATGCAGTTGTGTTAAGAAAGACAGGAACCAGGCTGAAAGGGCTCATACTAGTCAGATTGTAATAGTTATAAAAATAAGAGTAATGACTGCAATAGATAGCTACATACTGAATTAATAAACTGACATAAGTCCATAATGATACCACAGATATAAAAAATGCCTCCAATATTTACTGCTGATATTTTTAATTTAAATCTTCAGGTTTAACTTTTGGTTTAGTATATGTTAAGAACTGACTTGTTATCTGGTATTGCAGTTGTAAGGTAAGACAACCATAGCTCTTACACCAGGTATCTTTGATAGGCAGCATCTTAAAAGGATGTAGAAAAAGTCACTGTTTTGTGAGTTTGATGTCCCAGAGTTCTCCCCTCTCCTTCTAAGAAGCTCCCAAAGCACCTTCTATTAAAGTTTCACTGAGGCTTATTTTAATGTTAAGATTTAAGTATTCCATTTGAAGGTCAATGCCAATGAAACAAAATTGTTAAAAAATAAACCAGAACTTCTTGAGAATCTCACCTAGTGTGCTGTTGGGCTAGATGTGTATAGTTGGGTAGAAGGTGTCTTTAGGCCTTGTTCATGAGCAAATGACTATCTATTCAATGTTTGTAGTGAATCCATAAGTATTAATTTCCCCCTATTTCATCAATGTAAAATAAATTTTAATATTCACAATCATTCTTCACAAAACCTCTGTTGATAACTAGTGATCCATATATTTATGCTGCCTATGAGAAGATTTTCCCCAAAAGAGCCGAATACTTACGAATGACCAAATTACCTTGTCTTTTTTTCCCCTATAATAGAAACCTAGACAATTCTAGTAAGCCTGCATTCAAATGTTGCTAGATTTAATATCTAGACTTATTTTCAAGTGTCCTTGCCATGCTGCATGAGATCCCTAGGCAACTAGTAGCTGGTAGGCAAGCTTCATTTTTAGCAAGTCCACACTCCCATTCACGGCTTTGGTGTTGGAGTTCCCATAGAACTCAGAATCTCCCCATGACTCTAGCATCATCATCTCTTGTGATTTAGTTCAGAAAACCATGAGGGAGCAGCCTGGTGGCTTGGCAGGTAAGGCCGTCTCCAGCCCTGTGTTGTGTGGCAACTGCCAGGCACCAGGTTTCCAGAGGTGATGGGGTGGTCAGAACTTTTCTCTCCCCTTTCCAGCCTGCCCACCTCAGCCTACAGATCAGGGAGACTGCAGCAAGTAAAAGCAGTTGGGTTCTTTTATATAAAAACATCAAAACACCAAACAGGAAGTTGAGAGAACCCCATTCTTTCCTATTTAAGCCACAATCAAGCCTATTGACACTCCCTAACTATGTGCCTTGCACCAAGTAGAAAGTAAGCTACAAGTGGTCAGCAAAATACAAAAACCCAAAAGACAGAATACAACCAGGCCCATTCTTCTGGGCATATGATGCAATAAAATCTCTTCTTGAGTATTACAAATAGGTGCTAAGTTACATTATTTTCTGGCAAACATGAGATAATATGTTGCCACCAAAGCTGGTAGCTTGAAACAGTCATTTTAGTGTCTCTCATGGTTTTGGTGGATCGGGAATACAGTAAGAGTTATGGTTATGGTCAAACACCAGCTACAGATGGGACAGCTAAGAACTGAAGAATTCAGGCTGGCTGGACACCTCTCTGTCTCTCTCTTCATGTTGTATCTGGATTTCTCCATGAGGGCTCTTAGTTGGGCTAGTTTGAGCCTCCTCACAACATGACAAGCTCAAAGCAGAAGGGTTCTTTACACTTTAAATACAATACTTGACATGATTTTCATTCTGAACAGCAGAGAGTAATACTTTGGCAGGCATTCTTTAGTCTATATATAAAAATCTAAGCTTCAGTTTAAAAATCTTGAATTAGAGTTTTGTATGTTTGTCTGCTACTATAACACAGAAACCCTCAGCTCAGCTCCACCTCTTCTGTTTGTATAAGATTAAAAACTTTATCTAATCTCATTAGGCCTAAATTTCCTGAGTTGTAGTTCAGTTCAGTTCAGTTGCTCAGTTGTGTCTGACTTTTTGTGACCCCATGGATTACAGCAAGCCAGGCCTCCCTGTCCATCACCAACTCCCCAAACTCATATCCGTTGAGTCAGTGATGCCATCTAGCCATCTCATTCTCTGTCGTGCCCTTCTCCTCCCACCTTCAATCTTTCCCAGCATCAGGGTCTTATCAGATGAGTCAGCTCTTCGCATCAGGTGGCCAAAGTATAGGAGTTTCCGCTTCAGCATCAGTCCTTCCAATGAACACTCAGGGCTGATCTCTGGATGGACCGGTTGGATCTCCTTGCGGTCCAAGGGACTCTAAAGAGTCTTCTCCAACACCACAGTTCAAAAGCATCAATTCTTCGGTGCTCAGCTTTCTTTATAGTCCAACTCACATCCATACATGACCACTGGAAAAACCATAGCCTTGACTAGACTGACCTTTGTTGGCAATGTAATGTCTCTGCTTTTTAATATGCTGTCTAAGTTGGCCATTACTTTCCTTCCAAGGAGTAAGCATCTTTTAATTTCATGGCTGCAGTCACAATCTGCAGTTATTTTGGAGCCTCTCAAAATAAAGTCTCTCACTGTTTCCACTGTTTCCCCATCTATTTGCCATGAAGTGATGGGACTGGATGCCATGATCTTCATTTTCTTTGAATGTTGAGTTTTAAGCCAAATTTTTCACTCTCCTCTTTCACCTTCATCAAGAGGCTTTTTAGTTCCTCTTCACTTTCTGCCATAAGGGTGGTGTCATCTGCATATCTGAGGTTACTGATATTTCCCTGGCAATCTTGATTCCAGCTTGTGCTTCATCCAGCCCAGCGATTCCTCATGATGTACTCTGTATGTAAGTTAAATAAGCTGGGTGACAACATACAGCCTTGACGTACTCCTTTCCCAATTTGGAACCAGTCTGTTGTTCCATGCCCAGTCTGTTGTTCCATCCTGAATTGTAAATTACAAATAAAAATAGTATCTTATAGAGCTATTGTGAATGTAATGCATATTACTCTTAAGAATAATACCAAATAACTTGTTTGAATGTACAGGTGAGGAATCCAAGTTTCATGGTACTGTATACATGAAGCTTAGAAAAATTAAATAATTTGCTTTTCACATCTTTTCTTTCTTCGTTATTTGTAAAGCCTCCTCATACAACCACTTTGCCTTCTTGCATTTATTTTTCTTTGGGATGGTTTTTGTCAGTGCCTCCTGTACAATGTTACGAACCTCTGTCCATAGTTCTTCAGGTACTCTGTCTACCAGATCTAATCCCTTGAACCTATTCATCACCTCCACTGTATAATCATAGGGGAATTTATTTAGGTTGTGCCTGATAACCCAGTGATTTTCCCAGGGAACACTCCATGTTCCTATGCAGTATTGTTCTTTATAGCATTGGATTTTACTTTCATCACCAGACACATTCACACTGAGCTTTGTTTCTGCTTTGGCCGAGCTGCTTCATTCTTCCTGGAGCTATTAGTAATTACCGTCTGCTCTTCCCCAATAGCATACAGGACACCTTCCCACTGGGGGAACTCATGGTTCAGTGTCATATCTTTTTGCATTTTCTTACAGTTCATGGAGTTCTCGTGGTTTGCCATCCCCTCCTCCAGTGGACCATGTTTTGTCAGATCTACTATGACCTGTCTATCTTGGGTGACCTTGCATGGCATGGCTCATAGCTTCATTGAATTGCTCAAGACCCTTTGCCACAATAAGGCAGTGATCCATGAAGGAGATTATATGTAGACATATAGATATATAATATATATTATATGTAATATAGATATATAGATATCTATAGATATATACATATATAATATATGTTAAATGTAATATAATCTAATAATGTGAGGCCATTTGATATAGTATTTCAATGAACACTAACATTTATATATTTTCTCTATATATACATTATATATTTATGTATGTATACATATATAACATGTACTATATGTAATATATATGGTGAGAAAAAATATAAACTTTAGTGTTTGTTGTAATACTAGATTAAATGTTATCACCACAAAAATGAAATGATAATTATGTAAAAATTTTGGAGGTGTTAGCTAAAGCTGTGGTGGTCCTCATACTGCAGTATCTAATCAACATGTTGTGAGCCTTAAGCTTACACAGCTCTATGTCAGTTATAACTCACTATAGCTCACTAAAAATAATAGAACTGGAAATTGGAAATAAACTATAAATAGAGGATTTTAGGAATATATCTCAGTACTTTTTAAAAGATGGTCATCTGTATAATACATAATTATTTATAAATATCCTCTTGGTCAAGTCAAATAATGAAAAAAAAATCTGACCATTTCTTTAAGTTTCATCATCTCTATGATGATACTCAATCTCTATCTAAATCAAAACCCCATAGAAGTGAGTCCTGAGAGCAACAACAACAGAAATAATAGCTAACTGTCATTGAACATACTCCATGTCACTTTTTTTTCAGGCATTATTCCAATAGCATTGAATATTTCAAGTCAAGTTTTCCTATAACTCTATGAGGTAAGTCACAATAATCATTCAGCTTTTATAGCTGAGGAAACTGAAACACAGATCTATTAAGTAATATACCAATATCACAAAGCTAATGAGTAAGAAATGTGTTTTAAGTCTAAACTAGTCCACTCTGGTTCCTGCTCTGAACCATTACATAACAAATTACACCTAGATACAACAGAGACATCTTCAAGCAGGAACAAAGAATAGGACTCCGCTTTAGTCTTCCATTCTGTACTTTGAGGTACAAGTTAATGAAAGTATCACTCCTTATAAACTTGGAGATGACTAACATGGTTCCTTGCACCTAACTGTGCCTGAACTGCTTTACAATGTGCTTCATCAGTGTGCACTGTAGAAATCTTGCCTAATCACTGTCTGGGGAGCAATCTTACTGAGTCAGTGCACATGCCTTTCTCTGAAATCTCCCACAGTTTCTATGTAGCTCAAATTAAATAAATCTTAGGTCTCTCTAATGAATGACCATAGTGGTTAGACCATGGTTTTAAGATGACTGTTTTTCTAAATATCAGACAAGTTTGTAAATTTAAGACTCACAATATCATGGTATCAGTATACCTGTGTATAAATGCCTGCTTGATTGCATAATTACTAAAGGGTACATCTAACAGATTTCCAAGTTAATTACATCCACAAAATATCCAGGGTGGGGATGGAAATATATGTGCTTCTGCCTTTAGTGTCCAGCTACCCTGTAATTGCATAAGGACATTAAAATGTTTCTTCTAATGGTAAGTGGTACAGTACACACATGCCTACACAATAATAAATTATTTCAGCAGCTCTGAGTGGCCAAAAATAATCATATTGGGACAGATTAACAGGTTTAAGAATGAAAGTACAAAAATTTCCCCAAGAGTTACATGGAATAAAAATAGTCATTAATTATGAAGATTGAGTTTAAATTTAGTTCCCTAGAACAGTATAACTGAAATGTTCCTATATGATCTAATCTTAGCCATTCTTCTCATATTACTTAAAATTCCTCTGTAGAGATAGTAATTTAAATCCACAATATAACGATTAGACAAAACATAGTGATATTTTTCTTTTTTCTCTTGGAGAACAAATCAATTCCCCTATTTTTTTCCTGCAAAGAATATTTGGTTTGCAAAACAATGAAACACTGGATTTTTGAAGCTATAAATTTTCTATAATTTATTTATCTTGAATATGAAAACTTAAGCTAAGAATTTCGTAATTGTCTTTAGGAAAATCAGGTATAATGATAATACTAGTGAGAATTATAGGGACAATACTAAAAGATTTTACAAAGTTTTTTTTTTTTTTTTAATTTTACTTTGTTTCTACAAAGTCTAAATAAGAATATACCTTACATGATATTTGAACTACCCAGAAGTTAATACCATATGAGTGTTACTAAACGTTGGAATGGATGTCTGAAACAGTTCTCAGAATTTTTCCTTTTTGGAGAATGTTTAAAAAAAAAAGTTAACTGGATCCGGTTAACACTCAATTCAGAGTTTTCCTCTATCCTCCTTTATTTGAGTTCATAGTTTTGTGGCCAGTATAACTTTAACTGATTGACTCTTCCTTCATCCACCACTACTCTTTTCCACTACCTGAGAGAGGTATTCTTAAGTCAAAGAATGTGTTCTTAAACTTTTAAAGCACAGGTTTGTCATAATTAGCTTTAATTGAAAGCATAAGAGAAAATAATTCTGCTTTACTGTCAACTGGTTGGGTATACCATCATAACAATACACTCTAATGAGAACATTATCCAATTAATGCCCAGAACAAACCTGTATGATCATGTCCTCCTGGTAATGAAAGGTTGTTGCTGAATGAAAAGACTTTGGGATTCTTGGCCTCGGGAGGAGAAGAATTCAATCCAGGGCCAGAGAAGAGGCTTGATTGCTCAGAGCTTTTGTGTAATAAAGTTTTATTAAAGTATAAAGGAGATAGAGAAAGCTTCTGACATAGGCATCAGAAGGGGGCAGAAAGAGTACCCCCCTGCTAGTGTTCAGCTGGATGTTATATAGTCACTAGCAGTCTGTTCGGAGAAGGCAATGGCACGCCACTCCAGTACTCTTGCCTGGAGAATCCCATGGACAGAGGAGCCTGGTAGGCTGCAGTCCATGGGATCGCTAGGAGTCGGACATGACTGAGCGACTTCACTTTCACTTTTCACTTTCATGCATTGGAGAAGGAAATGGCAATCCACTCCAGTGTTCTTGCCTGGAGAATCCCAGGGACGGGGGAGCCTGGTGGGCTGCCATCTATGGGATCACACAGAGTCGGACACGACTGACGCAACTTAGCAGCAGCAGCAGCAGCAGCAGTCTGTTAATGAAAGAAAGCAATGTCTAAAACTCAGAATGGCACCAGGCCCCTCACCCATAAAATGCATTTTGGGATAATCTTGGCAGCAGGTGATCCATCCTGGGCCATAAAACATTTGACTTGAATCTTGTAGAAGGGCAGATTACCATACAAATAGTTTTGTTTACATAGATTAGGGGGACAATGTCTGAGTATAACATACTGGTTTGTCAAGTAGGTTCTGAGCCATTAGGCAGAACTGACTTGAAGACAGAGTTTGGGGTAAATGCATAGTACATTAACATAGCTTAAGACAAACATTTCCATAAGAAAAATGCATTTGCTAATTCAAGGTTTGAGAATAGTTAACTTCAGGTGAAACCAGGTGTCATTATAGCAACACAGTATTTTAAGAGAAACCTTTTAAATTTGTATAGAGAAGAAAAGAAATATCGCTAGTTTGTTTCCTCTTGCCACTTAAGAGAGTTAAAAATGTCTGACACTTGTAGCCTATTTTCTCCATTTGGAGACCCCTGGTCTTCCTGCCTGTTACCCTCTCAGGAATACCTTAGTTTTGTCCAAACAGAGGGGTCCAGCCTCTTTGTTTGGTCCCTGTGAGGTAATCTCTAACCCTTGAGAAAAGTCATTGTCTATCTGGGAGCCTTGATTCCACCAGATGTAACAATGTGAAATAGGTGGAGTGAATGTATTAGTTCACATGGTATCAGCTCTGATTACAGAGGGGTTAGAGACTGAAGTCTGGAGAAGGCAATGGCAACCCACTCCAGTACTCTTGCCTGGAAAATCTCATGGGTGGAGGAGCCTGGTAGGCTGCCATCTATGGGGTTGCACAGAGTCTGATACGACTGAAGCGACTTAGCAGCAGCAGCAGCAGCAGAGACTGAAGTCAGCCAGCCAGCCAGCTGGGTTTACATGATTGAGCCCCAGTAAGGACTCTGGACAACAAGACTCAGGATAACTTCCCTGCTTGCAAATCCTCCATGCACGTTGTTACAAACCAATGCTGGGGATGTAGTGCTGCTGATGGCTTCATGGTGAGAGGGAAACAGGAGACTCCACAATGAAACTTTCCTAGACTCTGTCCCATACATCCTTCTTGTGGCTGATTTTAATCGGTTTCCTTTCCTTTCAGTAAACTGTAACTACAAGAAGAATGGCTTTCAGTGAGTTCTGTGAGTCCTTATAGCAAACTATTGATCCTGAGGTTTTAGGAGATCCTTGAACTTGCAACTGGTGTCCAAAATGAGGGTGATCTTGTGGTCTATTCTTTTTCAAACTCTGCAGGCTCCTACTCACAGAGGATTGAAAATACTAACAAATACAACTTCTTACTATGCTATGCAATTTTACAGTGAAATCCCTTTTATGAGGTGACCATGAAAATTCTCTAAATATCTGTGACAGTGAATACATAAACCTCTTGGTGCCCAGTTGTCAGGATTTGTTGTATCAATTACATACAAGATTTGCTTTGGAAATATAGCTGCTCAGCAGCTGGGGATGCTAGTAACCACAGTGGTGCCATGTTCTGTAATGGAAAGTATGTACCCCTCCATAGGAGAACATAACCTTTGCTCACTATCTTCAGGATGCTGTATTTTCCTTCTTCGTCTATCTCCTAAAAACATTTCCCAAATTATTGGTATTCTCTCAGGGCTGTGTTTTTATTTTAAAATATTAGCTTTCTGTACCTATGACTACTCTTAAAGTCCCTAAAAGTCTGGTCTATTTGTCTCTCTAACACCCTGTATTGAAAAGAGAGGTTTTCCTATCAAAGCAGGCAGAAGTCTCCTTAGGAATATTGCATTTTTGAATTAAGTCATTAGTTTAACACGTGTTAGACATGGCTTCCTTTTCTAGATTAGCCTCTGTAATACTATACTGAAAAATAAGAGAACTTGCTTAACCTTTCCATTATTAATGACTTACATTAGGCCTCACTCATCTGTATGGCAAGAAACAAACCAACAGCAAGCCTCTTAGAACTACTCCAACCAAGGAAGTATCATTTGATCAAAACTTAATTCTTAAACATTGTGATATTGTATATCTACCTGATTAAAAAAAAAAAAAAGATGTGGTATATTATTCAGTCCAGCTAGTCATATAGTATTTTCTGGGGGGTGCTCTTTAATGTCCCTTGTAGTTTTTAATCACTAGAGCACACCTTATGGGTTCATAAGTATAAGTTGAGGTCAAATTAGGAGCAGTTTTACCCTTCCTCCATGAAGATAAACAGCATTAGCAAGCTTAATAGGTCTACTATCCGTTTACAACAGAGACAACACTTAACAAATCTTCCCCTAAGAAGGGTTAAAAAAAATCTGTTGATTATCTATAGATTATACTTCTGAACTCCCAAAAATGTGGTGCAAATAATTGCTCTTCAATAATCATTCTTTCTTTTCTGTCTCATATATGGACTGAATTACCCAGATGAATTACTCATTTGATAAGTGCCAAGCATAAGGGAATTTGTTGTAGTGAAAATAGTAGATTAAAAGTGACCTTCACATCTCACTCTGATTTAGCTCATTGGCAAGATACTTGGGACTAGGAATCTGCTTCCCCAGCAGGATAAATTTCATTTAAACTTAGCTTCCCACTAGACCAGTGGCTATATGTCCATAACAGGAAGTAATGTGTCTGATTCTAACTGCCCATTGACTCCCAAGTTCTTCAGATGTCTGGCAGCTGGCATACCTATACAGTCTTAGCAAACAGTTTGATAACAAGCAGTATGCTTATAGACTGATGACAAGATTGTAGTTGCTCTTGCCTCATGAAATTGGGAGAACAATATGGATAGATATGTAGTCTTCTCTTAGAAAGATAACCCACAGTATGTGCAGAAGAATAAATAAAGAAATGGTGCTTCTTACAAACACTGGGAAATCTTGGTTGTGTTTTGTTGGAGAATAAACCTTGCGCACACTAGAAAGTAAATAAATGCTGCTGATTTGGGGTTATCCATGTATAATGTTAAAAGTGGTGCCATTTCAATTCATATCTTATTTCACGTGTTTCCCAGTTGTTTCCTGGCTCCCAGACAATGTTCATGCACAAAATGGAAAATCCAATTAATATTAATATAGAATATAGAATTATATAACCTACTGGAAAAAGTTAAAATAGGCTTTGGGTTGTCCATATGTCTGATCCCACACATTGACATAGAAAATTTAAAGTTTTGCCAAAATATATGGAGAGCTTTAAAAATATATAAAATTTAAGAATGCATATCACTCATTTCCTTTCTTAAGTGTGTGTGTATATATACATCTGTGCATATGTATATGCACACATATGTATACTGTGTGGGTGTATGTATGTGTTTTAGAAGTGAAGTGAAGTTGCTCACTCATGTCCAACTCTGCAACCCCATGGACTGTAGCCTACCAGACTCCTACATCCATGGAATTTTCCAGGCAAGAGTACTGGAGTGGGTTGCCATTTCCTTCTCCAGGGGATCTTCCTGACCCAGGGATCGAACCCGGGTCTCCCACACTGCAGGCAGACACTTTACCATCAGAGCCACCTGGGAAGCCCCATAAAATGTTCTGGAATTTCTAAATTACATAAAGGTGTTATTGCTTTGAAGCAAGAACTGAGGATAGGCCTCTCTCCACTAGGAACTGACCTAGAAATGTCTGCTATATTTGAAACTATTCTCTTAATTATTATATACTCAATATACATGTGACTGTTCCTGCTGCTGCTGCCAAGTCTCTTCAATTGTGTCCAACTCTGGGCGACCCCATAGACAGCAGCCCACCAGGCTCTGCCGTCCCTGGGATTCTCCAGGCAAGAACACTGGAGTGGGTTGTCATTTCCTTCTCTAATCCATAAAAGTGAAAAGTGAAAGTGAAGTCACTCAGTCCTTTCTGACTCTTAGTGACCCCATAGTCTGCAGCCCACCAGGCTCCTCCGTCCATGGGATTTTCCAGGCAAGAGTACTGGAGTGGGGTGCCATTGCCTCCTCTGATACATGTGACTAAGATGTAACAAAATTGGGTCCTATGTATTTTCCTAGTATCAATTATATTTTCTTGACTGTGATATATTTTCAAGTAATTTGACTAAGTTAACAGTTTTATTAAAAATAAACATTACTGACATTGTTTTAAATAATACATTATTATGTATATATATTTACTTTTGAAAATAGACTTCTAAAACTTATAATTGTCCAGGAGTTTTGAGAAACAGTTTTAGATGGTTTTGGCCAACACGAAGAGACACAAGTGTCAGCCAATTTAGCCTTGGCCAGAAAAAAACAATCATCAGTGTCCCTGAAGGACTTCTATTCTCAATCTTCTCCATGTAGTCTTTCTAAACTCACCAAAATCTATTAAAATCTAGATATAAATTCACAGCACAAACTAAAATATTATTTTGTCTACAGAAACAAATATAAAAAGTGAGATTTGTGCTGATCAGCATACTGAAAAGAAAAGTCACATAGACCATCTAAAGATTTTTATTTTAGTGAAGTACAGTAAATAGTAATACAAAATTGAAATATAATGACATAAATTGCAAACTAGGAGCATTACATTAACTCTGAAGGCTCCTGTAATTTTATTCATTGTTCAGTAAAATTTATTAACATGGATTGTGTGTGTGTGTGTGTAAATATCTCACAATAGAAGCTAATAAGACAAGAAATCACTAAAGATGTTTGAAACTCATTTTCTTGTTTACTACCTCATTAAATTCAGTAAAACCCATACCTTAATTATTTTGTTTTTCTGTTTTTCAAATCTGTAGATAGCTTTGGCACTTGACCAGTTGAAAACATGCACTGTTGAAGGAAAATGTAGAGTATATACTCTTTAATTTTTAAAAAAAAATTTTGTTAATTTATTTTTAATTGGAGGATGATTGCTTTACCATATTGTGTTGATTTCTGCTGTACAATGTGAATCAGCCTTAAATATACATACGTCCCCTCCTTCTTGAATCTCCCTCCTGCTGCCCCTCATCCCACCCTTCTAGGTGCCCACAGAACATGGGGTTGAGCTCCCTGTGTTATACAACACTAGGTATTTATTTTACATATGGGAATATATATGTTTTAGTGCTACTCTCTCAATTTATTGGATTCAATATTAATATAATACATACGTGAATTTTTCTGCAGGTATCTTTTCCCATACAAACTCATTAGACTATCCCCATGGAAAAGAAATGCAAAAAAGCAAAATGGCTCTCTGGGGAGGCCTTACAAATAGCTGTGAAAAGAAGAGAAGCAAAAAGCAAAGGAGAAAAGGAAAGATATAAGCATCTGAATGCAGAGTTCCAAAGAATAGCAAGAAGAGATAAGAAAGCCTTCTTCAGTGATCAACGCAAAGAAATACAGGAAAACAACAGAATAGGAAAGACTAGAGATCTCTTCAAGAAAATTAGAGATACCAAGGGAATATTTCATGCAAAGATGGGCTCGATAAAGGACAGAAATGGTATGGACCTAACAGAAGCAGAAGATATTAAGAAGAGGTGGCAAGAATACACAGAATTGTACAAAAAAGATCTTCACGATGCAGATAATCACGATGGTGTCATCACTGACCTAGAGCCACACATCCTGGAATGTGAAGTCAAGTGGGCCTTAGAAAGCATCACTACGAACAGAGCTAGTGGAGGTGAAGGAATTCCAGTTGAGCTATTTCAATCCCTAAAAGATGATGCTGTGAAAGTGCTGCACTCAATATGCCAGCAAATTTGGAAAAATCAGCAGTGGCCACAGGACTGGAAAAGGTCAGTTTTCATTCCAATCCCAAAGAAAGGCAATGCCAAAGAATGCTCAAACTACCACACAATTGCACTCATCTCACACGCTAGTAAAGTAATGCTCAGAATTCTCCAAGCCAGGCTTCAGCAATATGTGATGTTTAAGCTGGTTTTAGAAAAGGCAGAGGAACCAGAGACCAAATTGCCAACATCCGCTGGATCATCAAAAAAGCAAGAGAGTTCCAGAAAAACATCTATTTCTGCTTTATTGACTATGCCAAAGCCTTTGACTGTGTGGATCACATAAACTGTGGACACTTCTGAAAGAGATGGGAATACCAGACTACCTGACTTGCTTCTTGAGAAGTTTATATGCAGGTCAGAAAGCAACAGTTAGAACTGGACATGGAACAACAGACTGGTTCCAAATAGGAAAAGGTGTAGGTCAAGGCTGTATATTGTCACTCTGCTTATTTAATTTATATGCAGAGTACATCATGAGAAACGCTCGGCTGGAAGAAGCACAAGCAGGAATCAGATTGCTGGAGAAATATCAATCACCTCAGATATGCAGATGACACCACCCTTATAGCAGGAAGTGAAGAGGAACTAAAAAACCTCTTGATGAAGGTGAAAGAGGAGAGTGAAAAAGTTGGCTTAAAGCTCAACATTCAGAAAACGAAGATTATGGCATCTAGTCCCACCACTTCATGGGGAATAAATGGGGAAACAGTGGAAACAGTGTCAAACTTTATTTTTTCTGGGCTCCAAATCACTGCAGATGGTGACTGCAGCCATGAAATTAAAAGACACTTGCTCCTTGGAAGGAAAGTTATGACCAACCTAGATAGCATATTGAAAAGCAGAGACATTACTTTGCCAACAAAAGTGCATCTAGTCAAGACTATGGCTTTTCCAGTGGTCATGTATGGATGTGAGAGTTGGACTGTGAAGAAAGCTGAGTGCCAAAAAATTGATGCTTTTGAACTGTGGTGTTGGAGAAGACTCTTGAGAGTCCCTTGGACTGCAAGGAGATCCAACCGGTCCATTCTAAAGGAGATCAGCCCTGGGATTTCTTTGGAGGGAATGATGCTAAAGCTGAAACTCCAGTACTTTGGCCACCTCATGCGAAGAGTTGACTCATTGGAAAAGACTCTGATGCTGGGAGGGATTGGGGGCAGGAGGAGAAGGGGACGACAGAGGATGAGATGGCTGGATGGCATCACTGACTCGATGGACGTGAGTCTGAGTGAACTCCGGGGGTTGGTGATGGACAGGGAGGCCTGGCATGCTGCGATTCATGGGGTGGCAAAGAGTCGGACACGACTGAGTGACTGAACTGAACTGATATAGAAAGAAATGACATATTTTTCTTGAATCAGATCAGATCAGTCGCTCAGTCGTGTCCGACTCTTTGCGACCCCATGAATCGCAGCATGCCAGGCCTCCCTGCCCATTACCAACTCCCAGAGTTCACTCAGACTCACGTCCATCGAGTCAGTGATGCCATCCAGCCATCTCATCCTCTGTCGTCCCCTTCTCCTCCTGCCCCCAATCCCTCCCAGCATCAGAGTCTTTTCCAATGAGTCAACTCTTCGCATGAGGTGGCCAAAGTACTGGAGTTTCAGCTTTAGCATCATTCCTTCCAAAGAAATCCCAGGGCTGATCTCCTTCAGAATGGACCGGTTGGATCTCCTTGCAGTCCAAGGGACTCTCAAGAGTCTTCTCCAACATCGCAGTTCAAAAGCATCAATTCTTCGGCGCTCAGCCTTCACAGTCCAACTTTCACATCCACACATGACCACTGGAAAAACCATAGCCTTGACTAGATGGACCTTTGTTGGCAAAGTAATGTCTCTGCTTTTCAATATGCTATCTAGGTTGGTCATAACTTTCCTTCCAAGGAGTAAGCATCTTTTAATTTCATGGCTTCAGTCACTGACAATTTAAAAGTCGTCATTAAGAACTTAATATCAGGGACTATTAGATGCTAAATATACAAACATAAATTATTAAGATCCTTTACTTAGAAGGACCTAAACAGCAGTGTGCATGGTAGGGGCTGACAATCACATAGAGAAACATTTCAATGTGCAATGTGTTAAGTGTGATGGTTTTGATGGAACATAACAATACTTGCTGCTGCTGCTAAGTCACTTCAGTCGTTTCCGACTCTGTGTGACCCCATAGACGGCAGCCTACCATGCTTCTCCGTCCCTGGGATTCTCCAGGCAAGAACACTGGAGTGGGTTGCCATTCCCTTCTCCAATGCATGAAAGTGAAAAGTGAAAGTGAAGATGCTCAGTCGTATCCAGCCCTCAGAGACCCCATGGACTGCAGCCTTCCTACATCCATGGGATTTTCCAGGCAAGAGTACCGAGTGGGGTGCCATTGCCTTTTCCGAGTAACAATACTTAGAGGAAGCAATATTGCATATAAACAATATTGTATAATATACAACTGTAGTGCAGTTGTATACAACGGAAATGACAATTATACATTGAAGGACTCTGTTACTAGCTGGAATGAAAGAGGTAGGATGGTTAATTAGGTTCTGGGTGCAAATCCACATTATATGTACTTTATTTCAGGTGAAATAAAGTTCTGAAATATTTGGGGTTAGAAATGGGTAGATGTCCAATGTCTTGGTTTTCCTATTATCTGTCTCATCTCTGGTCATCCACTTCTCTCGAGTCAGAGTTTAGGGGTTCATAATTTAAAAATGAAGATCATAGCATCCAGTTCCATCACTTGGCAAACAGATGGGGAAACAATGGAAACAGTGACATACTTTATTTTCTTGGGCTCCAAAATCACTGCAGATGGTGACTGCAGCCATGAAATTTAAACACACTTGCTCCTTAGTAGAAAAGCTGTAAAAACTTAGCATATTAAAAAGCAGAGATATAACTTTGCCAACATAGCTCCGTCTAGTCAAAGCTATGGTTTTTCCAATAGTCATGTATGGATGTAAGAGTTGGCCTGTAAAGAAAGCTGAGCACCAAAGAATTGATGCTTTTGAACTGTGGTGGAGAAGACTCTTTGAGAGTCCCTTGGACTGCAAGGAGATTGAACCAGTCCATCCTAAAGAAAATCAGTCCTTAATATTCACTGGAAAGACTGATGCTAAAGCTGAAGCTCCAATACTTTGGCTACCTTACGCTAAGAACTGACTCATTGCAAAAGACCCTGATGCTGGGAAAGATTGAACGGGGAGGAGAAGGGGACAACAGAGGATGAGATGGTTGGATGGCATCATTAACTCAATGGACATGAGTTTGAACAAGCTCCAGGAGTTGGTGATGGCCAGGCAAGCCTGACGTGCTCCAGTCCATGGAGTCACAAAGAGACAAAGAGTTAGACACGACTGAGTTACGGAACAACAACAACAAATTTTCTTTAAAAGCTTACAGAGGTATTCTGTATGATCTATAAAATGTTCAACATTTAAAAAAAATTAAGTGTAAGATGCAAAAGTCTTCAGCATAGTAAAATTCTGAAAGACATGAAAGTAAGTAAATTAGGAACTTATAATTCCCCCAGCAACTGTAACTCAGCCCCTGTGCACAGATGGAGCTTTTTGGCACTGCATATGTACTATAACTTGTATGTATTCTTATATATACTATATGTAGCTTACCAGAGATATTTTCACTCTGGGAACCATGAACTGAAATTTTCTGACCCCTGTGTGTTAATAATAAATTTCAAAAAATCTTAGTAACATAGTTTTTAGCAAATGCTTTCTTTTTCTTGCTTTATTTTCAAAGTATATGAAGAAAATAGTGGTATTGATTCTCAGAGAAATAAATGCATGAGACAGTTTTGAGTAAGTGCAGATTCATGAACTTACATTTAATAACTACCTGATATAAGACACAAGTTCGCTCAGGGGCCCAGTAACTTGTTTTAATAAAATAGTCATAAAACTACGTGCTTTATGACAATAGTATTTTGTTCTCTAATATTTTGAGCCCCAAATACAGCAATAATAATACCCCTTGGGTGTGTGCATGCTAAATTGCTTCAGTCATGTTGACTCTTTGCAACCCTATGGACTATAGCCTGCTGGACTCCATGCCCTCCTCTAGGGGATCTTCCCTACCCAAGGATAAAAACCACATCTCTTATGTCTCCTGTATTGGCAAGCAGAGTCTTTACCACTAGTGCCACCTAGGAAGCCCAATAATAACCCTTACTCTTTAGCTAAAAGAGATGTGGTAGAATCTGCACAAATATTTATCTGTGACATCTGTCTTTTTTTTTTTTTTTAATCTTCATAGATATAAAGTGGAGTATGAGACTCAAGGAGAATTTTTATTGGGAATTCTCTTTCTTAAAAGCCCAGATTGAATTTTTAAAGTGTAGTATACCTCCAATATATAATCTGGATGGTGTTGGAATGCTTTGTTCTCCTGGACTGAAAACCATTATCCTTTTGGCTGGCCAGGATTATGACTTGGCCATGCAACTCAAGAAAGTAACCTGATATTGAGTGTGGTACTAGAGTGGTTCTGTCTTATTTGCTCACACACTCAAGACTAGAAACATTGCTGCAGAGATGTTTTGGGGTCTGTTTAATGACCATCTCTTCGTGAAGTATTTTGAAGATTCCTGATTTGTACCATTCATCAATTTCCATGATATAAATACTCCCACAACTGTTGATTTCAGGCTATGAGTGCATGGTTAACCAACTTACAGATTTCTTAAAAGTTTAGCACCTAGCTCTTATGACCTACTATCTACTGGTCCTAGCATGCCACTGAACTGCCATCTCATGCAAACATCTGTTTTTAAATAGCATAATTTTAAACCAACTTGATGCCATAGAGAACATCTGCTGAAAGCAATACAATATCTAATTTGGTCTCAGAGGCCTTGTTCATCCAATATTAGCAAATTGCTAATTTCTTCATTTAACATGCTAAAATATTTAAAACTCCAAGGAAATGTCCAGTTGTATGTCTGTTTGGACTTTTAGGGTGCTGTAGTATCCAAAATACTGTAGTATTCTGTAGGCCAGAATTTAAATTGTTATTTAAATTCTACCTGAGTGAATATTTTAATAAAAATAAATCATGAATTCCCCTGTAATGACTACAAATTATGAACATTCTTTATAAGAATGTAGACATTCTGAAGGTAGAACCCAGATCAGATTCATCCCTATAATCTAGTTGACATTAACATGTTTTAAAAAATAATGTTCTCAATAAGTTCATTCAGTTCTGAATAAATGAATAAAGAAATGAGTAAAAAACAATGATCATGCTCTTTGACATTTTGACAAGCAAACCTATGATAAGGAATAAGAATACACTTGCACAGTAAATGTGAAATAATTGATTTTTCATTTCACCATTCTGACAGGAAAACAAATTTAATCTCTGATCTTTTATTTGTTTACAAAATGAAGAATAATTTGAAGTCTGTAGACACTATAGTGGTAAAGGTATTTGTAAATAGAATTTGAACAGGCTAAGGACTTATTGATTTAGTAATTACAGCTATGTTACAGTAGATGGAACTGAAGATCTCCACACTAATGCTGTTTGATGAAGAACAGTGGAAAAGTAGACACAAACATTGTTAAATAGGAGTATATCTTTCAGTCCATCATGTATAGGATATTCCATTAAAATTTCAGTGAGCTATGCACATAATTAGACATTCCTGCTGTCACAAAGAATTTCCTTTATGAACACTCTGATGCACCTTGACATGGAAAGCTCAAGCTGGCTGGCTTGCCTCTAAATAAGGATCTGCTGACTAATTCACATTAACCTCTCTTGCATTTCTAATAGGTTCAGTGAGACTCCTTTTTAACAAGCAGCTTCTGAAAATAAGAGATGCTCCTGTTTCAGATACTGTTTCTCAATGGAAGGATTTTGGAAATGTCAGGAGGAATTTCTTTTTTCCACAATGGTTATCATTTCATTCCATGTGGTGGGGCACAGAGATGGGGTGGGTAGGAGTGCTAAACATCCTTGACCATATAGGATATTCCTGCTCAGTAAATAATTGGCCTGCCAACAGTGTAGATAATGTCTGTGGTAACAAGCCTCCAAGATGGCCACAGAGAGCCCCACCTCTTGGTATTTACAAATGTGTTCCCACCTCACATACGTGGATTGATCTGAGTGATCAGTATGGCAGAAAATTGGTATGTTACTTCCAAGGTTAGGTCATAATATATACCGCCTTCTGTCTTGGATGTACATTCTCTCTCTCTTATACCTCACTCTGAAGAAAGCCTGCTGTCCTTTCACAGGATATTCAGGCTGCCTAAGGTGAGGTCCACAAGGCAAGGACCTAATGTCTGTAGCCAGTAGGTAATCAGGCAGTAAAGTCTACCAACAGCAATATGAGTGAGCTGGGAAAGCTGCCTTTTGGTCCCAGTGGAGCATTCATATGACTGCCATCCCATCCAGCAGCTGTATGGCAAGTTCATACAAGAACATGAACTAGAATCAGTGGAGCTAAGCCTCTCCCAGATTCCTGACTCTGAGAAACTTTCTGAGATAAGTGATTCTTTATTTAATCTGATAAATTTTGAGAAGATTTTTTATGCAACATTAGATAACTAATACAATGTCCCTGATGACAGGTCTGGCGGCAAATATTTTATTGATTTATCTCAAAAATCTCATGTATATGGGTAATTAGTCTAATTGTATTTTGTACTGAACCCAAAGAGAAGGAAATGGCAACCCACTCCAGTACTATTGCCTGGAAAATCCCATGGACAGAGGAGCCTGGTAGGCTATAGTCTCTGAGGTCACAAAGAGTCGGACACAACTGAGCGACTTCACTGTCACTGAATGCAAAATACTTCCTCCTGACCAGTAAAATTTTGATTCTTTTAATGTGATCTTACAAGGTCCATACAGTCAAACATATGGTTTTTCCAGTAGTCATGTACTGATGTGAGAGTTGGACCATAAAGAAGACTGAGTGCCAAAGAATGGATGCTTTTGAACTGGGGTGTTGGTGAAGACTCTTGAGAGTCCCTTGGACTGCAAGGAGATCAAACCAGACAATGCTAAAGGAAATCAACCCAAAATACTCATTGAAAGGACTGATGCTGAAGCTCCAATACTATGGCCACTTGATGTGAAAAGCCAACTCATTGGAAAAGACCCTGATGCTGGGAAAGATCGAGGACAGGGAGAGAAGGGGGCAACAGAGGATGAGATGGTTGCATGGCATCACTGACTAGGTGGACATGAGTTGGAGCCAGCTAAGGGAGATAGTGAAGGACAGGGAAGCCTGGCGTGTGCAATCCATGGGGTCACAAAGAGTTGGGCATGATTTAGTGACTGAACAACAGCAACAGTGCCTACCTGACACATTGTATATGTTCAATAAATATTTATTGAGTGAATGAAAGGAAGTATATTGTACTAGTTTTCATGGGTGGCAATTATAAAGTACCACGACTGAATGGCTTAAACAACAGAAACGCATGGTCTCTTATTTTTGGAGGCTAGAAGTCTGGGATCAAGGTGTCTACAGAGTTGGTTCCTTCTGAGGGCTCTGTTCCAGGCCTCTCTCGTTGCCTTAAAGATGTCTGCCTTCTTCCTGAATCTGTACACATTATCTTCCTTCTGTGCCTGTCTCTGTGTCCAAATTTCCCCTTTTAATAAGGACATAAGCCAAATTGTATTAGGGCCTACTCTAAGGATCTTACTTTAACTTAATTATGTCTGTAAAGACCCTATCTGCAAATAAGATTATGTTCTGAGGCACTAGTTAGAATTTCAACCTACAATTTCTGAGGGGACATAATTCAACCCCAAAAATACATCTCTGTGTTAATCTTACATCTGTGCTAATGTTAAACATATATCAATGTGTTATCTCCTTGTCCGGGAGATAGTGAAGGACAGGGAAGCCTCTTGTGCTGTAATCCATGGAGTCACAGAGAGTCGGACACAATTTAGCGACTGAACAACAGCAATGTGTTAATGGCTTTATTTTTATTTTTTCTGTATTTTTCAAATTTTAAATAATGAAAATGGTTATACATTTGTTATCCAAAGGTATAATAAATATGTATTTTTTAATTTTCATCAAGCAATATATGCCAGGGGGGAAAAATCAAGTTGTACAAAAAAGATTTTTTTAAATAAATAAAAATAGAGTTTCTCTGATTAAATAGAACAGTTATCCTCAATTCTGGGTGTACATTAGAATTTTCCAGGGGTCATTTAAAAGAAATTTATGTCTATTCCCACTAGTGACCAATTTAACGGGGATCTCTGATGATGAGTCCTGAGTATGTTTATTTTTTAGAGCTGTCTGGGTGATGTGAATCTGAAGCCAGCACTAAAAATTGCTGGCTAGAAGGCAGTCTAAATTGGAGGATTTGTGGAGGTTGATGTGAAAAGCTAGGTTGGGGGTGGATGGTGAATAACCTAGTGTCTTGTAATAAGACTTTTGGACAAGATCACAGTCGTAAGCCTATATCATCAAATAGATTACTTATACTGATACTTCTCATTCAGTTGTGAAATAAAGAAATTATTTGAATGAAATCAGTAAGAATCAGTTATGAGAAGATTTTAGTTGTGCTAAATTCCTCATTCCTTTATGGTAAGACTTTCTCAAATGGGAGTCTAGGGACATATGTAATCCTCTGATTTACCTCAGATTTGTTTTCTAGTTTTGTGCTTTCATTTTTGTTATAATCACAAAAAATATACCTTTTTTTTTTTTTTATCACCTGGATGGCTCTGCTGTACATAAGTATCATATCATTGTACATAGAATTATATTGGAACCAAGTAGAACTACTACATTTATCAAGGCTAACATGAAAGGAAGAGAGGCAGATGCACAAATTCATTACAGGCCAGGTGGCACAAAAGAGCATGACATTGGAAAACAAGTTTTATGTCGTTCAAAGAGAGATAAAAGGGGGAGAACAGTGGCATCACATAGTCAAACATGGTTAAGGCAGGCGAACCCCAAATAATCTATGCTGCTAGCAGTCAACTGCATATTCACATTGTGAGCGATGATTATTAGAACTAAGTAACATCTTAGTCACATTCACTTCAGCTCCATTTTCATTTTGTATTTTTCTTTGCATATATTATTTATTTTGTTTTTATGCTATTTGAAAGCTATGGCATGCATTATGCCTAATTTTATATTTTAAAAAATGCATATGCCAATACTCACTTTTCAGAAACACATATGTACTTAAATATTTTAAATAGAAATAAATCTATTCAAAGGAATTTTAAAGGTAAGCAACAGGTTTTACATTTTTTTTTAAATAGATATAACCAGTTTTTAAAATATTGCTTTAGAGATAGGGAACTGGAATTAAATGGAAGTAATAATACATAAGATAAAATTGAAGATTCTGAATGATGCTCCATCATTTGTTAGTTTCGTAAACTTTGTAAAACATTTAATTCTGTGAACGTTGGTATTTGGTCTACAATTTAAGTATACTTTTCCTGAAGGGTTATGCCTATGACTTTGTGAATATTAAATGAGGTCACTCACATTAAAGGGGCCAGAAATTAGTAGTTATTTGATAAACATTGGATTCCCTGGTAACTCAGTTGGCAAAGAATCTGCCTGCCAGTGCAGGAGACCTGTGGGTTCAATCCCTGGGTTGGGAATTCCCCTGGAGAAGGAAATAGCAACCCACTCCAGTTTTCTTGCCTGGGAAATCCCATGGGCAGAGAAGCCTGGTGGGCTATCGTTCATGGGATCTTGAGAGTCAGACACAACTTAGCAACTAAAGCACTACCCCTGGATGATGGAAAAATGATATAATGGTTGGGGCAAATCTTATGAGTACTATGAAACTATTTGCAATAACATCCTCTGTGTGTGTGTGAGAAAGAGAAATATGTTCAGTGTGGTGGCAAAATACCATGCTAAGAAACCTCCTAAAGCCTTAAAGTTAAAGCACTTACCTTCTGTCATCTACAGACTATTAATCTGACAATACCAAGAAGAAATGGCAGGGGCTAGTGATTGACTGAGGAGTATTCAGGCAAGAGGGCCCTGTGTAGGGGCCAAAGCCTGCACATGGCTTTGTTCTTTTGGTCTTAATAACTTTCTGTTACACATACTTCCTTTGGCACCAGTGAAACGAGGTTTGATTTATTTTTGATGGATCTTCTCCACGATGGAACTCTATTGCTTTCAAAGCTGTTGCTGCAGCAACACCTGAAGTGATTTTTATCACTGCCATAAAAACATTAAATGATTTCAGGTGCCAGAGACCTTTTTCAGGTTTTGCTGTTTGATAAGTGAAGTCAGTTGTTAAAAAATGTTTTTCAGCTGCTTTAACTTTTGACATGCCCCTAGAAAATCTATATTCTGTGCCTAACAGGATGTTTCATGCTTTGTAAATATGGGGAAACACTGACAGATTGAGACTTGTGAGGTATGTATGATATTCTTTATAGAATAAGCAAAACGTGTTACTGTCTGTTGTTGTTGTTTCTTTTTTTGTTGTTGTTGTGGTTGGATTTCATGTGATTTCTAACGGATTCTGTTGGTAAGGAGGTTGCGGGAAGATCACATGTGTTCTGTTTTTCACTCTCAACTTAGAGAATTAAAGGCTAATTTTAAAAGTACATCCCTCGCTGATTAGCAATTATAGCTAAATCAGCTAGGCAGAGGAGCTTTATTTGACTCTAATTTTAATGTCCCCTGGCACTGCTTGGTCAGTGTTCTACTGAGGTGGGTTATATAGTGTCTCTCAATATCAGGTCACCTTCTGGAGGATGATAGTACAGAGTGCCAAAGGTGTATAGTTAGAGAAAGCTATCCATATCAGGACCACACAAGAAGAGCTGCAGTCACTTCTCAGCTCATTGTAGGCTCAGATTTAAGACATTGAGGGCTAATATTTAAAAAGAATTTGTCTTGAACAGAATTCAATCAACTTTGTGATAAAGAGAGTCTTTCTAGGGAAGTTGGCCTGAAGTCTACAGGTTTCCATGAATAGCTATCATTATTTCTTAATATTCTAATAATTTACAATGTAACTCACTGAAAAATTATACTCCAAGCATATGACTACATCTTCCTGTTTTTTACTCTCAAATTCCCAGATCCAAAAGGTAACAGTATAAACAAAATCTGTGTAGCTTTGAAATCTTAACTCACCTATTTGGGAGTAATTCCTTGAAAATTTGTGTGGAAGTATTGCAATGTCCATTGTGTGTGTGTGTGTGTGTGTGTGTGTGCGTGTGTGTGTGTGTGTGTGTGTGTAAGATAAAACACTTGGGAATTGGATCAGTCATATATGTGTGCATTGAAGAGGATAATATGGGCAAAATATTGAAAATAGAAACTGTCCTAGGAAATATAAACTTTAAGGTAATTAGAGATCTGATAACATAGCTGGGCATATTTTAATGTGCTTATATGCAGCTTCTGAGAGTTTGGAAATTAATCATAGAAACATGATTTCTATTTCTATATACAATAAAGCCACAGTTCTTTCCCATCTTGCATTTTGCTCTCCTCCTAGAGCATGACAAAAAAAAAATAGAGCTACCTTCTATTATTTGATTTTTTTCAAGAAACTATTAAGCAATGGCAAAAACATGCCAAAAAGTGTTATGGTTAAAGAAACAACTACAATGACACCAAGTGGGTCAAATCATAAAGGGATAGGGGCTTTATTTTCTGCAGAAAAACTGTGTCAACATTAAAAAACTTACAGTGCTCTTATAATAGTTATTATAGATTTAGAAAGGGATACTGATGCTGGGAAGGACTGAAGGCAAAAGCAGAAGAGGGTGACAGAGATGGTTGGATGGCATCAATGACTAAATGAACATGAGTTTGAGCAGATTGAGAAATAGTGAAGGACAGTTCAGTTCAGTTCAGTTCAGTTGCTCAGTCATGTCTGATTCTTTGCGACCCCATGAACCGCAGCACACCAGGGCCCCCTGTCCATTTGAGTTCACTCAAACTCACGTCCATCGAGTCGGTGATGCCATCCAGCCATCTCATCCTCTGTCGTCCCCTTCTCCTCCTGCCCCCAATCTCTCCCAGCATCAGAGTCTTTTCCAATGAGTCAACTCTTCACATGAGGTGGCCAAAGTACTGGAGCTTCAGCTTTAACATCATTCCCTCCAAAGAAATCCCAGGACTGATCTCCTTTAGGATGGACTGGTTGGATCTCCTTGCAGTCCAAGGGACTCTCAAGAGTCTTCTCCAACACCACAGTTCAAAAGCATCAATTTTTTGGCACTCAGCTTTCTTCACAGTCCAACTCTTACATCCATACGTGACAACTGGAAAAACCATATCCTTGACTGCTGCTGCTACTGCTAAGTTGCTTCAGTGTGTCCGACTCTGTGCGACTCCAGAGACGGCAGCCCACCAGGCTCCCCCATCCCTGGGATTCTCCAGGCAAGAACACTGGAGTGGAGTGGAGTGGGTTGCCATTTCCTTCTCAAGTGCATGAAAGTGAAAAGTGAAAGTGAAGTCGCTCAGTCGTGTCCGACTCTTAGCGACCCCATGGACTGACCAGGCTTCTCCACCCTTGGGATTTTCCAGGCAAGAGTACTGGAGTGGGGTGCCATTGCCTTCTCTGTAGCCTTGACTAGATGGACCTTTTTTGGCAAAGTAATGTCTCTGCTTTTGAATATGCTATCTAAGTTGGTCATAACTTTCCTTCCAAGGAGTAAGCAAATTTTAATTTCATGGCTGCAGTCACCATATACAGTGATTTTGGAGCCCCCAAAAATAAAGTCTGACACTTGTTTCCACTGTTTCCCCATTTCCCATGAAGTGATGGGACCAGATGCCATGATCTTTGTTTTCTGAATTTTAAGCCAACTTTTTGACTCTCCACTTTCACTTTCATCAAGAGGCTTTTTAGTTCCTCTTCACTTTCTGCCATAAGGGTGGTGTCATCTGCATATCTGAGGTTATTGATATTTCTCCAGGCAATCTTGATTCCAGTTTGTACTTCTTCCAGCCCAGTGAAGGACAGGGAAGCCTGATATGCTGGAATCCATGGGGTCTCAAAGAGTCAGACATGACTTAGTGACTGAACAACAAGAACAACAACATGTCTTCTACATGAGTGAACACAAACATATAACAGACCAAGAGAGATTTTTCTATCCAACTTTCCAATACATATCTGAGGAATAATGGTTGGTTTCTCCAGAGAAAGAGTTTAAGAGATGTGCCTTAATTCATTCTTACCTAATGGAAACCCTGAGCTGATAAACTATGCTGTGCTGCAATGGAAAACATCCTGTATCAGAGCTGCTTTCTAAAGTGGCCATAGCATTTGCAGCACAGAGTCTCCACTACTAATACTTATAGAATGCAGTGATCTCAATAGTAAATGATAAAATGAGTAAAAAATGTTAATTTACTTATGTTCATATGACCCAGCTGTGAATGCAAACTATATGAGCCTTAAAAAAAAAAAAAAAAAACAACTTTAGATAAGTTGTATCTCAGGAATTATCATTTTTCATTGACCTCTTTTGATTAATATGGGTGTTTGTCAGACATAGGGCATGCAAAAAATAGAATAAATAGGTAATGAATATGAAAATTTAAATCATTATTAGTAACAGTACAAGGCAAACTAAACACTGCAGGATGTTTAATCAGTAATATGTAACGATAACTTGAAATATTCTCTCAATGTGAAAGGAAAGAGCAAAAGGAAAAACAGTACTGAGCTAAGTTAGTTACTTAAATTGTTAATTAGAAGGAAAAATTCATGTTTCTAAAGCAGCATAACAATAGGACAGAAGAAAAAAATAGAATTGTATTAGAATGAAAATCCAGTTAAAGATTGAAAGGAACCAAAATAAAGCAGGGAAAATAATTAAAAGGAACACTTAATGAAGTGACAGTTTAAAATCTCATGAATAAAGATTAATTTCATAGGAGTTTAGACTTTTGAAAAGTTGGGAAAAAACTCACATGTTAAAGTACAAAAATTAGGTTGAGATTAACATATTCAATGACATTAAATGCCTTCAGAGAAATAAGGAATGGCTATAGAATCTTGAGGAAAAATATTGCCAACTATACTTCTATGACAAGTCTAATTGTCATTATGTTTTTTAATCATAACGAAAAAGAAAATATATGCATATATACATACATATATGAAGATAGATAAATGAAGGTGTTCTGAAGAAAAACCAAGATTATACTTACCATGCATGTTTTTTTCTGGGGAAACTAAAAGCTGCTCTAGTTAACTCTTTTTGTGTTGCAAATTTGTGGTAAGATGGATTAAAAGGTCTTGTCTGTGTCGTCACCATTTGGAGGCCTTTCATGCAATTGTAATTAAGAGTCAGCAGAGTATAGCATGCCTCAGCTAGTGTTCAAAATTACTTATTAATATGTTGCACAGTTATGCTCCCTGGCTCACCTGGACTCTCAATTAGAGCAGCTGTATATGACTTTATTAGATGGCTGGGCTTCTTGTAGCTTAGTATCTCAATCTGAAGTGAGGACATCTCCAGATGCATTTGGAGAACCAGTGTTCTAAAAGATTAAGGCAGAAGCAAAAAGACTTTTCCTAAACTAGCCTTATAAGTCATCCAGCATCCTTTTAATCTCTCAAAAGTCAAAAAAGTCATTAAAAAAAACCCTGTGTACCCCAATATTCATAGCCGTATTATTTACAATTGCCAGGATATGGCAGCAACTTGTGTCCATCAACAGATGACTGCGTAGAGAAGATGTGGTATGTACATGCAGTGGAATACTACTCAGTCATAAGAAAGAATGGAATCTTGCCATTTGTAGCTACATGGATGAACTTGTAGGACATTATTCCAAGTGAAATAAATCAGAGGAAGAGAAATACTATATATCACTTATATATGAAATGTAAAAAAAATGACAAACTAGTTAATATAACAAAAAAGGAACAAACTAATGGTCAGCAGGTTGTGGTGAAGGGGCCCTCTAGGGGTGGATGAGAGGAAGGCACAAACTACTGAGTATTAGATAGGCTAGAGGGTAAATTGTATAACACGGGAAACACAGCCAGTATCGTGTGATAATTATAAATGTAAAGTGACCTTTAAAATTGTGCAAATTTTTTTTTAAAAAAGGAAAATAAATCCTTTTTATTCATGTGTAAAATAACAAAGAACTTGAAACCAATTTTAATCCACATAGTATCTTTATTACTCAGGCTAACTGAAAGATGACTTAATCTCACCATATACCAATAAAAACAAAGCAACTGTAAATATAAAGATTTAGTAGTTGAAAAGAAAATTAAGGCAATTAATCATAGATTGCTTAGGGAAGAGCACCTAGGTCAGCAATACATCTCAAAACTTGGAGTGCTTGCTCAAACAGTATCCAGTGAAAAATATAGATGAATAGCTTTAAATTATTTCATTTAAAAATAAAAATAAAGTGGGACTTGAAAGCAAAGCAATAAGTGGGAATACACAAACAACAATTTGTATATTTGCAAATCACACAGATGTTTGTAAATATGATAAGAAGTCAATATCCAAGAAATTTGTACAACTCAGAAAAAAAAGGACAAATAACCCAATTAAAATGGCCAACAGGCACATGAAAAAGTGCTTAACATCACTAATCATTAAGGAAATACAAATCCAAACCACAATAAGATACTGACTCACACATGTTACAATGGCTGTCATCAAACAGTCTAAAGATAATCAGGGTTTATAAGGATGAAGAGAAAAGGGAACCCAAGTATACCATTGGTGGGAATGTAAATTTATACAGCTATTATGGGAAAAAATATGGAAATTCTTTTAAAAATTAAAAATAAAACTGCCATTTGATCCAGCTATTTCATTTGTGGACGTGTATCTGAAGGGAGTAAAATAGGTATCTCAAAGAGATATCTGCACTCCCATGTTCATTGCAGCATTATTCACAGTAGCCTAACTAATGGACAGGTTGAGTGGACAAATGAGATGTGATATATATGAAAATACAATGAAAAAAACTATTCAACCATTGAGAAGGAAATCCTTCTCAAATTGCCATCTGTGACAATAAGAGGAACCTGTAATACAGTAGGTTGGGTGAAACAAGCTAGACACAGAAAGACAAATACTGCATAATATAACTTATATGTGAAACCACACATGCACAGAGAAGTCAAACTTATAATAGCAGAGTAAAATGGGATGACCAGGGGCTAAAGGGTGGGGAGATACTAGTCAGAGTGTAAGCTTTCAGTAGTAAGATGACTAAGATCTGGGACCTAATGCACAACATAATGACTATAGTTAATAATAATGTTTTTATACTTGAAATTTGCTAAGAAACTAGATTCCAAGTGTTTTTTAAAAAAAGGTAGTGCAACTGTGTGAAGTAATGGGTGTGTTAATTAGCTTTATTGTGGTAATTATTTCATGATGTATACATATATAAAGACATTAGATTGAGCAACCTAAATATATACAATTTTTTATTTCTCAATCATACCTCAATAACACTGGAGGGAAAAATAGAAAAGTATCAAAATAAAAATCAAATACAAATAAGAAAATTACTCCCCCAAAATATCTCCAGTTCTGGACGGTTTTACTGATCTCTTCATTTCTTTCACACCTTCATTTCCTGCCATATAGGTTGTTCCAGGCCAAAAGTAATACAAAATCTTCAATATTGCTTTATGAATATATGTGTACTAAATCCTGATAAACTTAAGATGAAATATTGCTTATAAATATTTATGTAAATGCTTTCAATAAAGTAATGAAAATCAAATTTGGCACAAAGGGATCATCATCATTGGTAAGAGTATAAATTGATTTGGAATATATAGCATAAACCTTAAGCATGTTTTTCTTTATAGTGCAGTTTTTGCACTTTGGGGTCCTTATGGAATTAACCAGAGATGCCCTTAATTATTAAATAAAAGTGTTTTTACCACATATTTATTATAATTGTATGAGTTTGTGATAAATTAGTGAAAATCAAGATATCCCACAGCGTTGTTCCCACATTGTCTAAAATGAGCCTGTTTTGATTGGAAACTTTAAAAATAATTAGATAAATCATATATTAAGAGATATGTTATTTTTATAATTAGGAAAACATTAAAGTATTTTCAGTTTTGGTTATAATAGCTTTATCCTCAAGGGGAAATAGTGATAATAGGGAGACAATGGGGGTTATCTCCTAATTATAATACACTAATCGTAGATGTATGTTGGTGTTCCCGGGGGGAAAAAAATACACCTAACATTTCTAAAAGGAATGGCAGCTAACTGTTTAGAGACTATTTGGAGCAAAATAAACAGATGCAGTGGCTATTTGTCACATAAGCCTCGAACTTTCCCCATGCTGCTCTTTGCTCAAACTGTACAATTTCCTGCTCATATCCACTCATCAAAACGGCGCCTATTCTTCTACTCACAAAACACTTTGCACCACTTACACAGATTTCTCTTATACTGCTCTAGATTATAGCTATTTGTGAAGTTATTTCATCTCACTTTCTGACTCTTAGAAGACAAGTAGCCTATTCTGTTCATCACTGTGTCTCTCATAGCAACATACAGCACAGTTCCTGGCATTTAGCAAGTGCTTGATAAATATGTGGCAAATAAATAAATGTTGACTAAATTGGGTCTCTTGTCAGGATCTTGGCCTATTTTTTATTATTATCATTATCCCAATTTTCTAATGTCTTCAGAAAACTCAGTAATTCAGTGAAAGGGTTAGAATTTCTGGGAATGAGAACTTGTCACAGATATTGTTAAATCATACAGCACACCATACATAGATGCTGTACTTAAATTTACTCTATTTTTTTCCCCTTATTTATCTACCTCCTTTCAGTTCTATTTCTGTCATGCTGGCTTCAACTCTGTGCTGCAGGGACTAGAATTCGGTATAGTCCATTTCCTAGACTCCCATTTATGTTCTGCCAATGGGAGTCACTGGCAAGAAATTGAAATTGTGGAGGGAAAATTATTTTCCTATTTTTTTTCCTGTTTTAATAACAGTTCTGAAAAGACAGGACTACTAAGCCTAGCAGCAGGAGGTTTAGGAATCCAGCAGTACCAGTGTTCAGGGCTGTGCTAGTAGTACCAGCTAGCTGTGGGGTTCCGGTGGCTTTGTTGATTCTGGCAGAAGCACTGGTAGTTTCATCAGTGACATAGTGTCTTATTCTGAATTTATCTCTAGGTCAATGTAGAAGTGTGTCTTTGTTTGTTTTGTCTGCTCTAACAAAATACCATAGACTGGGTGGCTTATAAATAAAATAAACTTATTCCTTACAGTTCTGGAAGCTGGGGATCCCAAAAGCAAGGCACTGACTGAGTCAGTGTCCTATGAGGGCTTACTTCCTGGTTCACAGATGACTATCTTTTCCCCATATCCTCCCATGGCTGAAGGGGTGGAGGAGCTCTCTCTGGTCTCTTTCATAAGGGTACCAATCTCATCACCTTCCACAGTCCTCACCAGATACCATCGTACTGGAGGTTAGGCTTCAACGTATGAATTTTGGGGTGATATAGACATTCAGTCTATAGCAAAACCTAAGATATGTGATGTCCAGGCATAGCCAAGAAAAATTAATGATGACCGAGACGTATTTTGTTGTTGTAATGCTCAAACTACCGCACAATTGCACTCATCTCACAGGCTAGTAAAGTAATGCTCAAAATTCTCCAAGCCAGGCTTCAGTATTATGTGAACCGTGAACTTCCTGATGTTCAAGCTGGTTTTAGAAAAGGCAGAGGAACCAGAGACCAAATTGCCAACATCTGCTGGATCATGGAAAAAGCAAGAGAGTTCCAGAAAAACATCTATTTCTGCTTTATTGACTATGCCAAAGCCTTTGACTGTGTGGATCACAATAAACTGTGCAAAATTCTGAAAGAGATGGGAATACCAGACCACCTGACCTGCCTCTTGAGAAATCTGTATTCAGGTCAGGAAGCAACAGTTAGAACTGGACATGGAACAACAGACTGGTTCCAAATAGGAAAAGGAGTTCGTCAAGGCTGTATATTGTCACCCTGCTTATTTAACTTATATGCAGAGTACATCATGAGAAAAGCTGGGCTGGAAGAAGCACAAGCTGGAATCAAGATTGCCGGGAGAAATATCAATAACCTCAGATATGCAGATGACACCACCCTTATGGCAGAAAGTGAAGAGGAACTCAAAAGCCTCTCAATGAAAGTGAAAGTGGAGAGTGAAAAAGTTGGCTTAAAGCTCAACATTCAGAAAACTAAGATCATGGCATCCGGTCCCATCACTTCATGGGAAATAGATGGGGAAACCGTGGAAACAGTTTCAGACTTTATTTTTGTGGCACCAAACACTGCAGATGGTGACTACAGCCATGAAATTAAAAGACACTTACTCCTTGGAAGGAAAGTTATATCCAACCAAGATAGCATATTCAAAAGCAGAGACATTACTTTGCCAACAAAGGTTTGTCTAGTCAAGGCTATGGTTTTTCCTGTGGTCATGTATGGATGTGAGAGTTGGACCGTGAAGAAGGCTAAACGCCAAAGAATTGATGCTTTTGAACTGTGGTGTTGGAGAAGACTCTTGAGAGTCCCTTGGACTGCAAGGAGATCCAACCAGTCCATTCTGAAGGAGATCAGCCCTGGGATTTCTTTGGAAGGAATGATGCTAAAGCTGAAACTCTAGTACTTTGGCCACTTCATGCGAAGAGCTGACTCATTGGAAAAGACTCTGATGCTGGGAGGGATTGGCGGCAGGAGGAGAAGGGGACAACAGAGGATGAGATGGCTGGATGGCATCACTGACTCGATGGACGTGAGTCTGAGTGTACTCTGGATGTTGGTGATGGACAGGGAGGCCTGGCATGCTGCGATTCACGGGGTCGCAAAGAGTCGGACACGACTGAGCAACTGAACTGAACTGAACTGAATGTTGTCATTTATTTCTATCAATAGGATAAATAGGAAGTAGTGTACTGGACCTGAGGAGGGGTGTCAAATATACAGTATTGAGTTGGAATCAGTGACTCTTTCTCCATCTCAGCTACCACTGACTTATAAGTTGATATATCTCTGACCTTTGATAGCATGATATCTTCCTGTCTGCCCATGAAATTTGCAGTTACCTCAGAGAAGACTGTGGGGTCCATAAAGTGGATCAGTGTTTTCCATAGATATGTGGGGAGATCAGTGCTCAGAGATGTAGGCAAACTGGCTTTCATGCTGAAATTATTACTCGAGGTTTGGGAGTTCATTAGGCCATGGTAACATGTGTGCCTCAACAGACTTTCTCTCTCAAATGCACACAGCATGTTTACATTGATTTTTGGGTGGGAGAGTAAAGATATTTTCTTTTTTTGGAAAATAACCCTAAAAACAAGTTCAAAAACAAATTTCATAAAAATATATGGTAACATTTCTTAACAAGAACTTGTTTACAGTGACAAAACTGGGCAAAAACACTTCATCACAACAAGTTTAATTTTTATGGAGGTGAAGCAAATATTTTACACACTGCTCACATCATAGAATGGTTCTCTCTGTTGTGTCACTAGTGAGTGGTTTCTCTCAAGGCCACCTCCTCTCTCTCATTTTCCTCCCATCAGCAAGGTTGAGATCTGATTTCTGCAGTTACCAGTGTCTGGGCTATCTCCCCAGGTAGTGCATTAACTTTTTTAGTCCTTCCATAATTTTTATACCTAAATTTTTATGTTAAATTCTCTTTGCTGTTTGACCTTAAAGTGGTCTTTCCTCCCTCCCCTTCCGTGCTCCCTCTCTTCTTCCCTTCCTTTCTTTTATTTTTTGTTGAACTATGAGACATGTATATTAGTATCAAATATCTCAAAGACTTAAAATTGTTCCCAGTGATAACAATTAGGAAATAAAGAAAAGCAAGTTAGTACAATGAAATGATTCAAGAATTTATTGACAATAGATTGATTGTATTGAGTGAATATTTGAGACATTTCCATGAATTAGGTACTGAGATGAGCATCTGGCATAAACTTTACCATACTTCTATGATGATAGTACTCATAGAATGCATATTTTACATTTATTGATACTGAGAAATAAATAAACTAAGAAAGTTCCCCAGACTCACATAGTTAGAGAGTTGGATAAACTAGATTCAAGTCATGTGCATCTTCATTAATTGATATTAATAGGCAATGATTTAGTACCTTTCTGTGATTGTGGTTTTTGTTCTGGAGACTATGGGATTGTAGTTCTTGCTTCTTCTGTCTGCCCTCTGATGGAAGAGGATAAGGGGTTTGTGCAAGCTTCCTGATGGGAGGGACTGGCTGTGGGGAAAACAGTCTTGCTCTGGTGGGCAGAGCCATGCTCAGTAAATCTTTAATCTAATTTTCTACTTTTATTTATTTATTTTCAATTCCTGAATTATTTATTGGCTCCAGCCACACTCAGCTGGCATCTCTCCATCTGATTTCTCTGAACTTAAGTCAGTTTTTCCTCCCTCAGCTTTTGGCTCTGGAATTCTTTTCGGCCCATGTCACTATTTGAGCTGTCATTCCTGAAGAACAGTCCTAGGTTTTCACCCAAAGGAACTTTCCAGAGCACTTTGGTAACCTACTAGCTTGTAGTCTGTCAGCATGATGTGTCTCTCCTGGAGTTTTCTCTGCTGGCCTGGACCCCAGCTTTTGCTCTTCCTCCTGTAAGACTAAGATCGTGATAGGTGGGGCTGTGCTCCTTCCCTGTTAGTCATTTGGCCTAAGGCATCCAGCCAGTCCTGATGTCTACAGTGTCTATGGTAGGACTAAAGGTGACTCCCAAAAGGGCTTAGGCCAAGGTGTGCCTCCCAGGACTGCTGCTGCCAATGCCCCTGTCCCCACTGCAGGCCGACCCACGCCTCCACAGGAGACCCTCAAACACTCACAGGCAGGTCTGGCTCTTTTTCCTGTAGGGTCGGTCTCCTTTTCCCTGAGTCCTGGTGAGTACAAGGTTTTATTTGCGCCCTACAAATGTCTCTGTTTCCCCCAGTCCTGTGGAAATTCTGTAATCAAATTCTACTGTCCTTCAAAGTCAGATTCCCTGGGGATTCCCAGTCCCTTTGTTAGATCCCCGGGTTAGGAAGTCTGATGTGGTGTCTAGAACTTTTGCAATAATCCTAGAACTTCTTTGGTATTATTGTTCTTCACTTTGTGGGTCACCACCTGGCATGTATGGGATTTGATTTTAATGTGATTGCACCCCTCCTACCATCTCATTGCAGCTTCTCCTTTGTCCTTGGATATGGGGTATCTTTTTTGGTGGGTTCCAACATCCTCCTGTCAATGGTTGGTCAGTAGCTAGTTCTGATTTTGGTGTTATTGCAGGAGAAGATGAGCACATGCTCTTCTACTCTGCCATCTTATGTCACTATGAACTCCCATGGTGTAGGTCTGGAACAGGCTCTCTCTCAGAGCTTCTACTTTGAAGACTCTGAGTTGGGTCTGGATAGTGTGGGCCAATTCTTCTGGGAAAAGCTGGCTTAAAACTCAACATTTAAAAGACTAAGATCATGACATCCGTTCCCATCACTTCATGGCAAATAGATGGGGAAAAAGTGGAGATAGTAGCAGATTTTATTGTTTTGGGCTCCAAAATCACTGCAGACAGTGACTCAGCCACAGAATTAAAAGATCCTTGCTCTTTGGAGGAAAAGCCATGACAAACCTAGGCAGTATATTAAAAAACAGAGTAATCACTTTGCCAACAAAAATCCATATAGTCAAAACCATGGTCTTTCCAGTAGTCATGTACAGATGTGACAGTTGGACCATAAAGAAGGCTGAGCACCAAAGAAATGTTGCTTTTGAATTGTGGTACTTGAGAATACTCTTGAGAATCCCTTGGACTGCAAAGAGATCAAACTAGTCAGTCCTAAAGGCAATCAACCCTGGATATTCATTAGAAGGGCTGGTGCTGAAGCTACAGTACTTAGACCATCTGATGCGAAGAGCTGACTCCTTGGAAAAGACCCTGATGCTTGGAAAGATTGAGGGCAGGAGGAGAAGGGAGTGACAGAGGATGAAATGGTTGGAAGACATCATTGACTGAATGAATATGAACTTGGGCAAACTCTGGGAGATGCTGAAGGACAGGGAAGCCTGGCGTGCTGCAGTCCATGGGGTTGCAAAGAGTTGGGACACAACAGTGACTGAACAACAATATTCAATAAATATTAATAGTTACTGATACATACATATATATCAGTTAATATATATTTAAGTACCTATTGTCAGACATCAAGAATGTTTGTATTATAGCCCTGATGAAATTGAAGAAAAAATCTGAATACAGCACCCACACCTTAGAAAGTCTTGTACTACCTTTTACAATAGGGCAAAGCAAAGGCATGATTAAGTTGCTCTTGCCTCATTCCTGTTCTGATAATAATATATTTTCCAGAACTTAATTAGGTGCAGACAAAAACATTTATCAGAATAACATTCCTTAAAGACAGCTGAGGGCGTCTCATATTTGATTGTCCATTGGCAATGCTGTGTTTTTTGAATTTTATTTCATTATGATGTTACTCCCCTAAGGGTGTGGTGGTTCCTGTAACACTTTCATAGGGTCTGCAAAGTCAAATTGTTTTTATAGTAATATTATGACATTATGTTACCTTTTCTCTGTGTCATAATTTCATTGATGATACAACAATGGGAAACGCTACTGGTAAAGTAACACAAAGAAAGACAGTAGCCCTCAAAGGTACTAATGTTATTATATTCTTCATCACCATGAATTTTCTGTAAAGAAATTAAAAAAGTTTCACTTAAGATAGTCCTTGAGGATGTAATAAGAAAAATTAACTTTATTAAATCTCAATGCTTGTGTACATCCTTTTTGATATTTTGTGTGACTGAGAAACATGCAGAATCATCTCTACTATATAATGAAATATGATGACTATTCAAGGTAAAACACTTGTACAATTGTGCTACTAGCTGATCTAGATGCTTTCTTTCATTTAAAAAAAAAACTTTACTTGGAAAAAGAAAACAGACAACCTGTGTTTAACCAGACTTGAGTGTTTGACATATGTTTTCTTAACAATGAACGAAGACTGTAACTTCACGGAAAGTAACTGACAGTGTTTTTCTTTCAATGACAATTTTTGGGCCTTCGAGAGAAAATTAGAATTCTGGAGAATTTTTATTAGACCCTGGTGCTTGAAAGCTTTCAGATAGTTAAATGGTTTACAAATAAGATTGAAAGTAAAAATAAAAATATATTTTTTTCTTACTGCATAATGAAATGTGTCAAACATTTAGAGGATCTGCACAAACTCAGTGAACCAATGTTTCTAAAATAATCGATGTTATCTGGTGCTAGCAAAATCATGCATGAATAAAAGATCCATGTAAAATGCAAGACAGATCAATCAATTTTATGGAGTAAAATGTGTGCATTGTTTTAGACTGCTGAATTTTCTGTGGTATCAATTATCATGTTTCCTCAATTTTCACATCTTCAGGTATCTGTGTGAGGGTCGTTTCTGTGTTTACCTCAACCAAGGACATATACTGCCACAGACTGTATGTAGAACCAAAAGAAAGCTACTGTCCTCTATTAAGCCAGTCTTTACAGATATTTAAAAATATTCAATACAGCATCATTCTTCTCACTAAATGTTTTTGTTTGAGAAATAGTTATTTTAAAAATGTATTATGCAAATGTGTAATAAATTTATTTGATCTATAAATATTTCCCACAGTGTTAATTTCCAATATGATAAATATTAATAGATATAGACCACATGAACACTATATCCTTATAGTCCTGTATTTTTAAACAGTTAAAAGGGATGTTATTTTTGCCACCTCAAGAGTTTCCTGGGAAGGTCTAAAACTGGCCCCTATACACAGTGGGCAGGGAGAGACTTAAAAAAGAGGGAGACCACTCCAGATTGGCAGATGGCAGATTTAACAAGCAAGGGAACTTACATTTGAGGTTGTCTTGGGTGCTGCAACTAGATCTCAGCACCTCAAGCCAGAATCTTGGTTTATTTAGAGGCCTGACCAGGGTTAAATCACATATTCAGTCCAGATGGTCTCAACACCTTACTTTCTCAAAGATGTGTCCTTGAAACAACTTCTAGTGTCGTAATGGTGGATGAAATATATCAATACACTCCAAGGTCGAGGAAAGGAGGGAGGCGCTTCCAATTGCCCGGGTCCAGCTTGCAGTCAGTTGACAGCCACATCCTTTCAATGACTTTCTCTAACTCGGGTCCCAAGCCCAAATGTTTTGAGACTTGCTTCACTAAGAATTTATTAATCAAGTTATTAGTAGATTGAAGAATTAACATTTGCCAGGATTAGAAGTTTCCCTCAATTCAGTTAGTGTTTTCTCTTCTTCTATGTGTCTTTGCTAAATAATGGAGCCATAGTCCCTCTTTCCACAGGTAGAGTGAAGTGAGTGTCTGACATTTGCTTATTGAAAAATAATACTTGTAATAAGTTCCACGTGCCTTGGAATTCTTTTTTCCCTATGTAACTTGGACCTAGTAGTATTCAGGCTCACCCTCTCACCCCTGGCTATTTCTACTTTCCTGTATTTATCCCTTTCACCTATTTCTTTTCAATTTTATTTGCAGCAATTCTCTCTCTTCTTTCTTCCTTTCCTCCCTCCCCTGTTCTACCCCTACCCTTTCTTTGTGATCTTACTGAAATATTGGTGGAGCCATTTTATAATGGTTTATGTGTATGATCAGACTTTTGAGTAACATTGGCTCTTTGGAGAATATTTCATTATGTCCAAGATTGTCTTCAGTTTTAACCAGTCCCATTTAATGGTGGGATAGGCAACCCAAGTTTTAATAACTATATCACATAATAAGTATTTGACTGGAAAATCATATAGTAGGTTCCCTGATGTAAACAATCAAAAGATAATTTATAATATGGCAATATACAATTAGAGATTAATTTAAAAATGCATTCATTTCTGTAATGTGATTCAATGTGAGCATTAAAACCTTTGCATTCAATGAATACCCAAGACCATATAATATTTGCATGACATGCAAGTAGCAGAATAATATGAATATTGAGGATGTATATGCATACATAAAAAGGCACTAAAAGTGAAGAGAATGTACTAAAATATGCTGATCTAGCAACTGAATGTTTACAAATGTGATAAGTCTGTCACTTTTGAAATCTGAGTGAAAATTGATAATGAAGAGTTCTAAAAGAGAGCAAGGTTATATAGCAGGATATTTCACTGCCCACTTGGCTCTGAGGCAGTGTTCTAATCTGAAACAAAAAGAGGGAAGCTACTCTTCCACTTCAACTATCTAGGCTGTCAGAGTTCTAAAAGTACCTTGTATAAGCTATAATTGTTTTTCCATGAAGCCCTATTATTATTTAATTGGAAATGATACTTCAACTCAAAATCTTCAAATCACAAATGCTCACTGCTATGTGTGGTCATTGTTTGTAAGCCATTCTGTATCATTTGGTAAAGAACCTGCCCACCAGTGCAGGAGATATAAGAGATTCAGGTTTGATCTCTGGGTTGGGAAGATCCCCTGGTGGATGTCGCGGCAACCCATGCCAATATTCTTGGCAGGAGAACCGCATGGACAGAGGAGCCTAGTGGGCTACAGTCCATAGGATCAAAAAGAGTTGGACATAACTGAAGTGACCCGCATGTAGCATGGATTCCAGAATTGAGTGTGAAGTATATATTATCTATCTAAAATGAGTGGATGCTGCCCAGATCTATGAAAGTTTTCTCTAGGTGGACAACTTCAATATAAAGCAAAACATTTTCTCATAGGAAACATTAGAGAAAAGTATGGATGGCCATAGTTTCCTGTTTTCTAGTGACCTGTGACAGTGATCAGTTTAGTTCAGTTGCTCAGTCATGTCTGACTCTTTGCAACCCCATGGACTGCAGCACGCCAGACTTTCCTGTCCATCAACTCCTGGAGCTTGCCCAAACTCATGTCCATTGAGTCAGTGATGCCATCCAACCATCCCATTCTCTGTTGTTCCCTTCTCCTCCTGCCTTCAATCTTTCCCAGCATCAGGGTCTTTTCCACTGAGTCAGTTCTTCACATCAGCTGGCCAAAGTACTGGAGTTTCAGCTTCAGCTTCAGTCCTTTCAATGAACAAGTAACAGTGCTACTCTGATCCTTTTATTACAGTGAGGTGGCTGTCATGCTGTTTGAGTCCACACATAGCACATAAAGCCAGTGTTTTTAGCTTCTCTTGAAGTGCAGAAATAGAAAAAGATTCACACTGATAAAGATGCTATTCTTTATTTCTGATATGCTTTTTGAAGGCAGTAACTGTTTATATTCTACCTATTTGGATTTCTTCTTATCCAGGTTCTTTAAAGAATCTTAACCAACTATTAAGACTCTTATTATTCTTCCATTATTTAAATTGTATTTTTGAAAATATATGAAGTATGATGTTTTAAAAATTTACCTCCCCTAACATTTTTTTCTTAATGTTGAGAAATTTTCTTACTTGTTGCTTTCTATATTCATTTGTTTTCTTCCTTTCTTGAGTCAACTCCTTCCTCAGCATCAGAGCTAATCTTTTTGCATGACTGCTTTAATATACAAAATAGCACTAGGAATTATGAGGATTATGAATTATGTATAACTGTAATCATCTAATGCAGTTGGAGATAGACTATTTTGCTACTTACAGGTAAGTCGTATCTGTTTATTTATTTTTAGAATTTTTGATGCTAGTAAAAGTGACTCTCAAGTTATAAACTGTGTTTCATGCTTTGTTGTTTTACTGTATATATTGAACTTTTTAAAAGAAGAACTTTATTACAATTGTATTTTAAAATTATTTACAGAAGTCTTTATTTAATATTCCTTAAACATTCATGAGCACAGTAAATATGTCTGTCTCATCACTTACTTTTGTGCTTTTTAGAGCACCTAATGTTGCATGATAAATATGAATAAGTAAGTACATGAGTCAAGAATATCTTACAAAGTTTAGAGTTTCTGTAATTCAAAAGATGCATATAATATTTTGGTGTTCTAATGTACTTTTCTGTTTAAAATAAAAAAAATCATGTTTTGGTAAATTGCTTTTTAAACCTCTAAGTAAGAAGTTGTCTGTATTTGTGTGTGTGTGTGTGTGTGTGTGTGTGTGTGTGTGTGAGCGCACATGCTCAGTCATGTCCGACTCTGAAACATCATGGACTGTAGCCCTCTAGGTTCCTCTGTCCATGGAATTTTCCAAGCAAGAGTACTGGAGTGGGTTGCCATTTCGTACTCCAGGATATCTTCTTGACCCAGGAATCAAACTCTCATCTCTTGCACCTCCTACATTGGCAGGCAGATTCTTTACCATTGCATCACCTGGGAAGACCCTATCTGTATTTATGAATACTCAGTTTGATAACTAATCATTTTAAAATAGACTTTCAGTTTGCTGTCCTTCAAGAAATCAGGTTTTCCAGATTGAAGCCCTCATGTTGTCCTTTTCCACATTGACATTAGCCTTGGTCACATGATTGGTTTTGTCCAAATTGTCTCACATATACTAAACACATGAACTAGGAGAAATTCCTTAAATTTGCTGAAGTTCAATTATTCAAGTGTTAAAAACAACAAATAGTATTTACTTTAAAAGTTTGGCTTAATGATTATACCTGATAACTCCTGAAACACACTATCTGCTATTTTTGCCCTTGCCTAGATCCAACTAGTCCATTCTGAAGATCAGCCCTGGGATTTCTTTGGAAGGAATGATGCTAAAGCTGAAACTCCAGTACTTTGGCCACCTCATGTGAAGAGTTGACTCATTGGAAAAGAGTCTGATGCTGGAAGGGATTGGGGGCAAGAAGAGAAGGGGACGACAGAGGATGAGATGGCTGGATGGCATCGCTGACTCGATGGACATGAGTCTGGGTGAACTCTGGGAGTTGGTGATGGACAGGGAGGTTTGGCGTGCTGCGATTCATGGGGTCGCAAAGAGTCGGACACGACTGAATGACTGATCTGATCTAAAATTACTGGCCAGAGAAAGCAATGGCAACCCACTCCAGTACTCTTGCCTGGAAAATCCCATGGACAGAGGAGCCTGGTAGGCTGCAGTCCATGGGGTCGTGCAGTTCGGACATGACTGAGCGACTTCACTTTCACTTTTGACTTTCGTGCATTGGAGAAGGAAATGGCAACCCACTCCAGTGTTCTTGCCTGGAGAATCCCAGGGACGGGGGAACCTGGTGGGCTGCCGTCTATGGGGTCGCACAGAGTCGGACACGACTGAAGCGACTTAGCAGCAGCAGCAGCAAATTATTGGCAGCTATGATGTAGACATTGGGAGGAACTGAATCCAAACCATTCAAATAAATGATTTTGTTTAGCTTGAAAATAATTAATGCATAAATATTACTAGATTCAAAACATTTAATTTTAATGAACTAAATCAGTAGGTTATTACTATTGTGTAATTTTGTAGTATTGGTCTGAGCTACATTGGTTCTCATAAATATGTGTTTTCTGAATGTAAATAGTGACTCAGAAAAGTATCTTCATTCTATTGTTTTGTAACTCCACAGGGAATTATATTTGATAATATCATCAGTAAAAAATATGCCTAAAACAGTGACCCTGTCTCATTGACCTTTTAAATGAATTCTGAGTTTCTGATTGAAGCCATGGTATCCTTGTAAAAATTGCAGGGTACTAAAAATGATTGCCAAGGTGAGTAATAAGAAAGACAATATGTTCATCAAATACAGCCTGGCTAAGTTTTGGTGGGAGCTAATTGTTAGCAGACTATTATCATTTTATACTGATATTGGATGTATTCTGGAACTTTCATGTAAAATAGTCATGTTATCCTGAACCTACTATTAAAAATAAAACAAGTGTTCTTAGGATGGGTAACTGGATAGATGCAACCTTTTGTAAGGTACTTAGCACTTTCTACCTGTAATATAGCTATTTATAGCTATATATCTGTATCATCAGTTTGTCTTAGTTCAAGCTACACAACAAAATACCATAGATTGGGTGGCTCCTAATCAACAATTGTGAAGGTTGAACATAAGAGTTTCTGTGGAGGGGTGTGGTTCGTATGAGAGTCCTCTTCCTGATTGTAGATGTTTTCTCATTGAATTCTCATGCGGCAGAAAAAGAGCTAGTGAGCTCTCTGGGATCACTTTTAAAGGTCACTAATTCTGCTTATGAGGACTCTACCCTCTTGACTTATTTAGCTCTTAAAGACCCCATCACCTGCTACTGGCATATTGGGGGTTAGAATGTAAGCATGTGAATTTATACAAACTGTATAGACCACTGTTTGTTTGTTTGTTGTTTGTTTTCCTATATTAGATGAATAGCAATTTGAAGGCAGGTGTTATTCATTTTATAATTGTCTAAGAATTATAAGTATTGTAGATATCCAGTAACTATTATAAAATATAATGAAAGTAAAAGTGTAAAGAACTAGAAAAGGAAAGTTATGAATGTGGGAAAGATAGAGGGAAGAAGGAAAGGAATATGTGTGTGTATATACATAGTCTTTATATACAAAAATATTCCTAGAATAATGAAGAGGTATATATCATATGTAATTATTGAATCTTTGAGATGCTGCCTGTAGCCAAGCATTTAAGACCAAAACAATTAAATTTATGCATATTTTATGAGAAATTTGCCTTATTAAAAATATTCATATTCATTGATCCTATACTACTTCTAGAAATTGACCCTAAGAAAATTATATAAGATGCATTTAAAGATGCAAGTCCAATAATGATTATTGTAACATTTTTAGATAGTAGAAAAAAAAATACTACATGTCCAGCAATAAGGGATCACTTTAATATGAAAGGGCAAGAAGTACATTTGGGCTCTAGGTGGCCGTAAAATCATGTCTTATAAGAATATTTAATCATATGATCAAAAGAAAGACTTGTGACATAGTAGTAGAGGGAAATAAAAATCAGTGAGGTTGTATAGTTTTAAGGTCATAAAATATGTATATGAAGAACTGGAAATAATATCAGATTTATTTAATTGTACTTGTGCATATGAAGGGATTGACAAGTAGCTTAGTGGTAAAGAATCTGCCTGCCAATGCAGGAGGCACAGGAGACACCTGGGTCGGAAAGACCCCCCTGGAGGAGGAAATGGTAACCCACTCCAGTATTGTTGCCAGGAAAATCCCATGGACAAGGGAACCTGGCAGGCTACAGTCCTTGGGGTCTCAAAGAGTCGGACACAACTGAGCATGGATGCATGTACATATGAAACCAGAATTCACTTGCAAGTATTTTCTGTCTACTTGTTTTCGAGTTCACGAATCTTAAATTCAAAATGCCCTATGGGAAATATATACACACACATACACACACACACACACACACACGTGTATGTGTGTATATGTGTGTATATACATATATGTGTGTATATGTTTGTGTATGTGTATATATATGTGTGTGTGTGTATATATATCTCAAATCTCCATATTGTACCTTTTAAATTATGCAACTATATTTGTCAGTTATTCATCAGTAAAGTTGGAAAATACTAAAGCATAAAAAATTTAATGTAGGAAAAATAAAAACAACATACTGTATGTCAAAATGAAATATTGGGTGAATAAGGACATTTAAACTATTCAAATAAATATTTTAAATATTGTTACATTTGGATAATTAAGTTGTTTAACAATCTGCAAAAAATAAAAACCCTAATGGAGAAAAAGTCAAGAATATAAAATACCAATGGAAATGGCTGTTGTAATCATTAGAGAGAAACTGAAGTGACTGAAGACATGCTTTATATAATGTTACGTACTTTTACTGGAAAATAATGAGGGAAAACAGTAGAGTGATTTTCTTCTTGAATTAAAGCTATTCTTTAAGAAAAATAAAAGTCATTGCACTGGATATTTGAAAAACAAGAACAAAAACCTGTGTCTATGTCACCAAACACAAAAAGAAGTCCCGTATATCAAACAATTCACTTTTATTTTGATGTCAGTTATTTTTATCAAAAATATTCTCTTTCTCTGTCTCAGTACAGAACAGATATCTTGTGATTTAGAACTTCCTGCCAAGATGACTTCAGGGTCATCCTGGAATCAAGCCTTGACCTTGTTATACAGGGGAGTTTTGAATTAGAACTTGCCCACGGAAGTGCAGAGGCAGCGAATTCTTTCAGCTGGGCCCGAGTGACAAATCAGTAAAGTCTAAGGTTGTAATTGCATGGTTGTGTTTCTTCTCATCCTGATGCCATTTTCTGCATCTGCTTAGACTTTATTTAAGATAAACCTTCACTGTGCTGTAATTGTGTCAATATTCTTGATATTTTTCAATCTTCCAACAAAGCAGTTTACCTCCTTTCAGCTATCACAACTTTAGACCTAATAATCTATATGTTTTCTTTTCTTCTTTGACAATCATTACATAGGAATCTTTAGGAATACTCTGAAGACTCAGTGTCTCTGGCATGATAATCTGATATAAAACACTAATTTAAGTCAGTTTTTTGACTAGATATCATGAGGGAAGATATAATGTCCTAGTCCTCTTTATTTAGCACCATTTCACATTATTTGTGCTGGTCCGTTGTTCAGGGCCTCGCTGTCAGAAATAAATAAATTACTCCCCAGCTAGTAAATCACAAAACTCTCCTGAGCTTCTCAGAGAAACAAAGCAGAATGATGAATCTGTAGCCCTAAGAGGTTTATTCATAAATAGCCATTTTGTTTAAGGCACTTTGGGTCCATTCAATGGAAGATCAGTTTTCCTCCATAAACCACTGGAAATGTGTTTATCTGGAAACACAAATGAAATCGTATTCATTCTCTGATCTCCATCAAATTTTAGGATTTTCTTATGACATTAATAGTGTGAAAAAATTACTTGTTTTTATGTGGATATTTTAAGTGAGGACAGATATTTAAAAATCAGAAGGAATAACCACCTCCCCAAAAAACTGAGTCATCATTATTATTTTTTTCTTTTTCAGCTTTTCCCATTTTTAAGAAACATCCCCAGATTTTCAGGGAGAGGAATAGCTCTCATTTGTTCATATTTGAAGTAAGAAATAGAGAAAGTACTGGCAGTCAGGGCCATATATCTTAAGTGACTCAGATAATGCTTTTAGTAAGTGCCTTTTTCTTTAGAGATTCAAGTCCAGCCCAAGAGCAACTAAAAGCCTTTCCTCACTGACAATGTCTGGACTCACAAGGGAAATATATTCGGTCACTGTGAACTTATTCCTAAGTGGGATAAAATTTTCTGACTACCATTTAGCTGCTTAAAATTCAGTTGACTAGACACAATATTTTATGATTGCAAGACATAAATCATGTCAGTGAGGCATCCCTAGGTATTACTCTATTAACTATTTTCTAAATTTTTTGGGGAGAAGAGACTTGCACAAAAAAAGTACAGAAGATATTCTTACATATTTGTTCTGAGCCCATGCTATCTACTTACATAAATATTGAGAAAGAAATAGCTGTGTACTGTAAAGACTATATGAATGAATTTGTATATTATAAGCATAGTGACAATCTACAGCTATCTTTTTTAGCTTGTTTTGTCCTGAGCCCTTTTGCCCAGGAATACTTAACCTTTTAAAGTCAATGTGTTCTTTATAAGTTATTCTGGAAAATAATCAAATATTAACATTTTATTTAAACTTAGGTTAAAACTGATATTTCATGTACCATAGTCAAAAAGGTTACCGAGAAAGGAAACAAAGAGCTACATGTGACATTCATTGTGCATGTCCAAAGTATTCTAAAGAATGAGGAACACGTACGAATTAAGGACAAAGAGAACCCAGCTTTTGGCTCTTACAAACAGAATAGATTTTAGTTTCTAGTTTTTGTGGTCAGAGTATACTCTGTTCTGTGGAACAATATTGATGAAGTAGTAGTTTTGTTCTTATATAAAAAGCATTTTATATTTGCAGAATCCTTGGTTATTTATTTGTTTGATTTTACCTCATAAGGTGAGTGACAAAAGCTATTATTTTCATAAAGAAAAGGCCACTGTCAGCTTTAACTCAAGGCCAGTGTGTTTTATTCATGGTCGCTGGGGTTTATGTTTCCATTTTAGCATCTGCCTTAGAAATTAACTGAGGAAGGCATTTCGGAATTGAAATCTCCAAATTCAGTTAACCACTGGTAATTCGTATAGTATCAAATCATCTGTTTGGAGTATAGGAAATGCCATTCTGGGTCTGACAAAGACCCAGTAATATACAACAAAACTTTTTGTTAAGCCCTTGAGAAAGTCATAAAATTAATTAACAGATGGTCTTGCCCTCAAGGGGTTTGCCCACAGGGGGCTCCCACTCTGGATATATATTAGAATTGCCGGAATAGCTTATAAAAATTGCTAACACCCAGCTACTGGATTCTGATTGTCAGCAAAGTGATGTCTCTGCTTTTTAATATGCTGTCTGGGTTTGTCATAGCTTTCCTTCCAAGGAGCAAGCATCGTTTAATTTCATGGCTGCAGTCACTGTCTGCAGTGATTTTGGAGCACAAGAAAATAAAATCTGTCACTGCTTCCACTTTTACTCTTCTGTTTGCCATGACATGATGGGACCAGATGCCATGATCTTAGTGTTTACAATGTTGAGTTTTAAGCCAGAGTTTTCATTCTTGTCTTTCACCCTCATCAAGAGGCTCTTTAGTTCTTCTCTTTCTGCTCTTAGTCTGAGCTTGTTGATATTTCTCCCAGCACTCTTGATTCCAGCTTGTGGTTCATCCAGCCCAGCATTTCACGTGATATATTCTGCATATAAATAAGCAAGGTGACAATATACAGCTTTGACATACTCCTTGCCCAATTTTGAACCAGTCTGTTCTATGTCCGGTTCTAACTGTTGCTTCTTGATCTGCATATAGGCTTCTCAGAAGATAGGTAAGGTGCTCTGGTACTTCCATCTCTTTAAGAATTTTCTAGTTTTTTCTGATCCACCCAGTCAAAGAGTTTAGTGTAGTCAATGAAGCAGAAGTAGCTCTCTCTGCACAGGCGTTCAGTCATGCCTGACTCTTTGTGACTCCATGGACTGTAGCCTGCCAGGCTCTTCTGTCCATGGGAATTTTTATGAAGCAAGAATAATGGAGTGGGTTGCCATTTCTTCCTCCAGGCATCTTCCTCACGCAGGAAACAAATCCAAGTCACCTGCATTGGCAGGCAGATTCTTTACCACTGTGCCACTTGAGAAGTAGATATTTTTCGGGAATTCCCTTGCTTTCTCTATGATCCAGTGAATGTTGGCAATTTGATCTCTGGGTCCTTTGCCTTTTCTAAACCCAGCTTGTACATCTGGAAGTTCTTGGTTCACATACTGCTGAAGCCTAGCTTAAAGGATTTTGAGCATAACCTTACTAGGAGTTGAATTGAGTGCAACTGTACAATCAATTTAGCTAGTTGATTTCTACAGCTTGATGGCAGTTGGATCAATTCTGCAAAATTTTTTCACAATTTTATCAGTGGATTTCCTTAATTTTTTGATAGTCATACCATCATCTTTTGAAAAGATATCCTCATTTGTGTTCATTTTTTTCTATTTCAGTTTTTAGTGGGTCTCATCATTAGATCTTCATTTGCCAAAATCTCAGTGTGGTATAATCTATTCTCTCAGACCATTTGAGCAAATTTAACCTTATCCCCACACTTTTTCAATTTTAGGTATTTGCAGCTTCCTTCTGTAGTTGTTTTCTGTTATTATGTTTCTATTTCCCCCCCTTTTTGATAGTTTTTCCAAATCAGATAATGACTACACATAAATTATTTGGAAAATGAGGTTTTATTTTGATTTAAGTAAGAGGAGAAATGATTTAGAAGTGATTAATTTCATAGACAGTCCAGTTTTTAGTGAATATTTTAGTGCCATGACAACTTTGATTTCATCAGCTCACTGGTACTTGGAGTATCACCACTTATCTAATGAAGCTCTTTCTGCTCTAGAGTTCCCTTATTCACATTCATCATTAATCTAACTGCACTGTGAATCCATTTTTGGCTTTCAGCTAAGTGGAAGAAATCAGTGCATTAAAACTCTGGCACATAACAGAATTTTGAGGGTCAAAAAGAAGGGGATATTGACCCAGTTTAAGACTTCTGATTCTCCTTTATTCATCTACCATGCATTTGCACTCCTTACACAGTCAGGCTTATTTCGTACCTCTTTGTCTTTGCTTTCCATTTTCTATTGATGTCTTTGCAACTGGGTAAGCTTTGACCACTACTCTGCAGATTATATGCTCTGATCTGACAGTGCATGGATGCCCCTAAAGGTTACTCTTGTGTCATAGTGAAAGAAATGTTATAGCCAATTCCTGATGTAATCAGTGAGGCTCCCCAAGACCCCAGCACCTGCAGTTTTGCTTAAAACTGACCAATGCTAGTGCTGTTTACTTTCTTAAAGGGTGAAGATCAGTCATGGATCCTGCAGTTCATTCATTCCCAGGCTAGATATATCTGCAATTCCCCATCTAACCCTCTGTACTATACATTCCATTTCAAATGTTCACAGCTTGAGGACATTTACCTACACTTTCTAAATAACCTCAATGTCTATTTGAATCTGAAAAAGAACTAAGTCTAAAAACATAGCATCAGTATTTTTATTTGTTTTTTTAGTTTCTAACCAATGTGTGTGTTGTTGTGTCACTGAACCAATAATTTTCACTTTTCTTATCACTTTTAAATGTTGTGAAGACTAACACACTTATGTACTGAAGCACTTTGATTTTATAAACACAGCGGGCTGTTTATAAATGCATTTCTGGAAGAAAATGTGCTTAGCTGTACATCTCAATTTCTCTTCATTGTTCTGGGTTTTTGGAAAGCAGGTTTAGTATATGTTTGCATAATCCTGGATTTAAATAACAGAAGAGATTTAGTAAGATAAATGGTCATTATATTAAGAAAATATTAAGATATTTCAAGTTTCATAAGCAGGTTTGGTTTTTACTAACTACTGTAAACAGAAACTATTTTTTTCTGGTAACTCTGAACATTTCCCTGTATCTTTATTTCTATAAAATACTAACATCATAGTATACACTTGAGAAGTAATAAATGAATTCTAGAATTTCAGAAAAGTATAGCTAATCTCCACCTTAAAATACCATGATAAAAATGAAGTGTTTTGAAGAAAGCAGAAAGACCAGCAATTATCTATAGGTATGCTCAGCCCTAGAGATATATTTTATAATATATCAGGAGTTTTTAAAGTAGTATTTTAGTAAACTTTTACTAAAAGAAGAATTATATGTATTCACGTGCAAAAAAATAAAATAATTGTTCAATTTTAAGATACTGGTTACCTTTTGAATCATTTGCATGCTATACTATACTTTGATTTTTTTCTCATTTAATTAGAAATAATGCTATCCCTTTAACTATATAACTTTTTTTCCAAGTGCTACATGTAAGGACCAATTTTCTTAAATTTTTTTTCTTTCAAAACTATATTATTCATGAAAAGCATTTTTATCTGTCTGAATTTGATATGTTTAAATTTCTGTATTAATCTTTTCTTTTGTTATTAGTTGACATGACTGCAAAAGTTCTAAGCTCATGATTTAGGCATATTTCCATTTTATTAGCTATTATTTATTTTCAAAAAAATCCACATATCTAAAGTTTGCAAGTTTTTATAATACTATGTTTAACTACATCCATAGTTGTCTTCTGAATATAACTCTTAGCTTCCACTGAATAGCTCAGAGAATTTTTATCCCTCTGTATTCTGTTTTCTTGTTTTATCACTTAAAGAGATTAAATTTCAAATCCTAAACTTCCTGAATTCTCAGAAATGTATCAGCAAGCACAGGCATCTTGAATGCAGTAGATTGCTTGTTGACTGACTCTCAGGAGTGTCTCTTCATCTGATGAACCTGTTTGTGAGGCCTGCATTTGTTAAGCTATCAATTATACATGTGGTTCTCCATCTTTAAAATTGCAGGAGATGGATTTAGTACTGAGAGCCATGATTAGAATCAGAAGTTGGGAGGCAGAGGGTCAGAACAGAGTTCTTGCAGCAGTGAAAGGTGAAAGGTGGACTGTGCTGACTCAGCCATAGTCCATCCACTTTCTCTGCTTGATTTTACCTAATGCTGTTTGGTTTGGGCACAAAGGGATTCCCTTTAGGTGAACCAAGAGAGTAACAAAGTCTCTTTATTCTTTTCAGCCTCTTAGGAAAGAAACCCAGATGCCTTTGATAAGTAAAAGCTTATTGATTTTAATTTCTATGGCTACAGTTATATTTGAAGTGTGTATGATCAAGTAGAAGAATCTGGGTAGATCTGTGCAACTGGTATCCTTTATCACCATCATTTTATGCATTAAAATAGAGCTAAGATTAAAATTATCAAAAAGAGGAATATCAATACTTAAATATAGCTCAATATTATTTAAGAAGTATAGATGCCAATATTTAAAAGGCTTTCTTAATCCCAATAACAAAATGAGTCTTTACTTCAAGGAAAAGTAATTGATTCACTTTAATCAATGCCTGAAACACGATAAAGTTTGGCACGAAAATGACAATAGCATCTTTAATAAAGATCAAATTTAAATTTATAAGTTTTTGGACTAAGCCTCAAATTATTTATTGAGTGACAGTATCATGAGACCCTTTCTAATATTGAAATACAAACCAATTATTATTATTTCACAATGGGAAATGAGAAATACTTTATAAAATACTTTTTTTTAAGTATTTTACTTTTTAAAAATACTTTATAACCCCTGCAGATTTTGAGACGTTTTAAAAATAGTGATTTATTCAAACTATGTGATTTTGGTTAGGACCTACATTTTTAATGCAAATTTTCTAGATATAAAGATTATTTTTCATCAACTTTGTTTTTACAAAAATACTAAATTGATTAATATTAGTTTTAGATGATATTACTTAAGCATAGTACTTGATACTACATTTTTGTGTGTGTGTAAAATTGTCTAGTCAAAGCTATGGTTTTTCCAGTAGTCATGTGTGGATGTGAGAGTTGGACTATAAAGAAAGCTGAGCACTGAAGAATTGATGCTTTTGAACTGTGGTGTTGGAGAGGACCCTTGAGAGTCCCTTGGACTGCAAGGAGATCCAACCAGTCCATCCTAAAGGAAATCAGTCCTGAGTATTCATTGAAAGGACTGATTCTAAAGATAAAACTCCAATACTTTGGCCACCTGACGTGAAGAATTGACTCATTTGAAAAGACCCTGATGCTGGGAAAGACTGAAGGTGGGAGGAGAAGGGGACAAGAAAGGATGAGATGGTTGGATGGCATCACTGATGCTATGGACAAGAGTTTGAGTAAACTCTGGGAGTTGGTGATGGACAGGGAGGCCTGGCACGCTGTCCATGGGGTCACAAAGAGTCAGACACAACTGAGCAACTGAACTGAACTGAAAATTGTGTTATATAGTACTGATTTTTCTGAAATCTGGGTAAACAAAATGGAAACTCATGTCTAATGTTATCTGGATATTTTATTTCAAAATACTTAAATACATTAATACTAACTTTCATCCTATGTTGAGAAAACATTAGCAATCTTAAGTGTTGAGTCAATTTTCCATTAGGAATGTGACCAAAATTGATTGGAAAGGGAAAACTTCATGATTCTTTTAGGAAAGCATTTTTAAGATTGTTTTATAAAGATGTAACTTTAGATAATGGTTAGGGAAGTTGTCAAGAATAGGGTTAAGTTTAGTTTTAGAACTGAGTATGATAATTTAGTGAACACTCAGTGTTAGGAATGTTTATTGAGCCTTACTCATATCATTCTTAGACCTTTGGGCCTCTCTTTCTTTGAAAAATAAAGAGTGAAATACAGTTTTTATTTATCTCCAATTTAAATAATAAAGTGAATTTCAAGACCCCAAGTTGTTATCAGCATTACAAAATATAAGTTCATAGAATTTAAAGTAAAAAAAAAAAAAAACTGTATCTGTATTCTAATTTTTGTACTTAAACACTATTTGAACCAAAAGTAAGATCTCTGCCTCTGATTTTTCTCTCCTTCACTTTTAAAATGAGGATAAGTGACCTTTCATGAAAAACTCTGAGATTATGCTGGATAATGTATTTGGATATATTTTGCACAATTTTGAGTGTTATTCCATTTTGGTCCCATTTGGCTTTATTGTGATTTTATCATATGACTATATTTCACCATTTTATTAATAGAAATAATCTTTATATTTCATATATTAGGTAAAAACTCATCCCATTTCAGTTTAAAAATATAAAGGCAAATAGTAATAACTAATACATGAGTAATCAGGATATGTATACATGATTATTGTGATAGTATCTTAAGATTATTTCTATTCAGCTTTAATGTTACATTTTTCATCAAACAGTAGAAAATTACAGGTTACAGCAATTTAACATAGTGGGAATTTATAATTGAGACATTTCCCTTTTTGTTTTATGCAGTTGAGCATCTTGTATCTATAATAGATACTTTTTCTGGAATATATTGCTTTCAATATGTGTTGGCCACAGCCAGACCTGGATTAAAACTTATCTTTACAAGCAAAATAAATAATACTAGTTTAGTGTTACTTATTAGTGTTACTTATATATTTATTTATATATATATAGTATATATATTTAAGTTTAATATATAGTTGTGAGATACATATATATACTTATGGCCCTAGTGGTTAATAATAATCATGTTATTACAATAATACGTGTGTAGGTTTCATACAAACACATAAGTATTTAAATGTAATATAAAGAAGCCAGCCATATAAAGAATATTTACTAGTGTCAAACAGATTTCGCTTCTACGTGGTATCTTTTCCCATCTGCCTGCCAGAAGTATAAAATGAAGCAAATGACTTCTGGGGCTGTTAGGAAGGACAGAGCCACAGGGTGGAAGGAGAATATATGCTTATTCACATTAAATCTGCCCCTCAATGAGGAACATTTGTTTTGGACTTTATATGATCTAAAATAAAATAATACTTATGTTAAGCCACTGATAGTTGACACTTAGTTTTATATTACAAAGTTCTTTTTTTTTTTCTGTCAGTTGGGTGTCAGAAGGGAAGAAGAGATTATTGAGAAAAATCAAATGAACTGGAAAGGGGTAAAATGATTCAAAGATGCAAATACATGGACATTTCATGCTCATGAACTGGAAGACTCAGTATCATTATGATGTAAATTCTTCACAAACTGATCAATAGATTCCATGCAACCCTGATCAAAATCTCAGCAAGGCCTTCTGTAGATGTCAATTAAATGATTTTAAATTTTTTGTGGGAAGGAGAAATCCTAGAATAGCCATCACAATATTAAAGCAATTTTTTGTAAGCCGAAATCTGATTTAAAAAAATGTATTTAAAAAAAAAAAAAAAAAAAAACATGCTTTGAAAATACACTGATTTAATCTCTGAAGGAAATTAAACATTTGATTGCACAGAAAAAACAAAACTGAAAACAGGTGTTTCTCCATAAAGGCATGGACGTTTTTGAGTTACTGGCATGACGGTGGATTCTCTTTCCCTGTTCTCTGATATTTCTCTTTCCTGAACTCTACATAGTTTATAATTAACAGTTTGTATTAATAGCCAAAGAAATCCCTGGGAGAGTGAGGTACAATGCTTGAGAGCAGAGAATTGACTGGTGAAGTACTGAAAGGTTGACAGTTGTCTCAAACTTCAAAGGACGTTTGTGCCACTTAGGACCAAATAAAAATCTGTATTTACTGAGAATACATGATAATCACTTTCAAAGATGAGGAATCAGCCTATCAGTTGTGACTATACATACACACACACACATTGGGATACTATTCAGGCAACAGAAGGAAGGAAATAATTTTATATTTCCAAAAGTCATTTCTTTTTCCATAGGTGCCATTCTCCCTCTCCAAAGTTTAGGTACCTCTGTCAGGAGAGTGTGTCATTTCCTTGGTTTTGTCTTGCCACAGTAAAAATTTTAAACGGTGGACTAGTGTTACAGCTCAGTCATGGCTTGGAGTTTTATTCAGCAAACAAAGAATAGCATGCTTTCGAGGTGTGAGGGTGGGCTGACCCCAAAGGAGAGGTGTCAATCCGTCTTCAGTTCAGTTCAGTTGTTCAGTTGTGTCTGACTCAATGTGACCCAATGGACTGTAGCACACCAGGCTTGCCTGTCCATCACGAATTTCTGGAGTTTTCTCAAAAATGTCCATTGAGTTGGTGATGCCATCCAACGCTCTAATCCTCTGTTGTCCCCTTCTTCTCTCACCCTCAGTCTGTCCCAGCATGAGGGTCTTTTCAAATGAGTCATTTCTTTGCAGCAGGTAGCCAAAGTATTGGAGTTTCAGCTTCAGCGTCAGTCCTTCCAATGAATATTCAGGACTGATTTCCTTTAGGGTAGATGGATCTCCTTGCAGTTCAAGGGACTCTCAAGAGTCTTCTCCAACACCACAGTTCAAAAGCATAAATTCTTTAGTGCTGCTACTGCTGCTGCTAAGCCGTTTCAGTTGTGTCCGACTCTGTGCGACCCCATAGACGGCAACCCACCAGGCTCCCTCGTCCCTGGAATTCTCCAGGCAAGAACACTGGACTGGGTTGCCATTTCCTTCTCCAATGCATGAAAGTAAAAAGCGAAAGTGAAGTCGCTCAGTCGTGTCTGACTCTTAGCGACCCCATGGACTGCAGCCTACCAGGCTCCTCCGTCCATGGGATTTTCCAGGCAAGAGTACTGGAGTGGGGTGCCATTGCTAGCTTTCTTTATATTCCAGCTCTCACATCCATACATGACTATTGGAAAAACCATAGCCTTGACTAGAAGGACCTTAGTTGGCAAAGTAATGTCTTTGCTTTAATATGCTGTCTAGGTTGGTCATAGATTTTCTTCCAAGGAGCAAGAGTCTTATAATTTCATGGCTGCAGTCACCATCTGCAGTGATTTTGGAGCCCAAGAAAATAAAATCTCTCACTGTTTCCACTGTTTCCCCATCTATTTGCCATGAAGTGATGGGACTGGATGCCATGATCTTGGTTTTCTGAATGTTAATTTTTAAGCGAACATTTTCGCTCTCCTCTTTCACTTTCATCAAGAGGCTCTTTAGTTCTTCTTTGCTTTCTGCCATAAGGGTGGTATCATCTGCATATCTGAGATTATTGATATTTCTCCCCACAATCTTGATTCCAGCTTGTGCTTCATTCAGTCCAGCTTTTCTCAGGATGTACAGTACATATAAGTTAAATAAGCAGGATGACAATATATAGCCTTAATGTAGTCCTTTCTCAAATTAGAACCAGTCTGTTGTTCCATGTCCAGTTCTACCTGTTGCTTCTTGACCTGGATACAGATTTCTCAAGAGGCAGGTCAGGTGGTGTGGTATTCCCATCTCTTTAATAATTTTCCAGTTTTTGTAATGCACACAAAGGCTTTGGTGTAATCAATAAAGCAGAAGTAGATGTTTTTCTGGAACTCTCTTGCTTTTTAATGATCCAACAGATGTTGGCAATTTGATCTCTGCTTCATGTACCTTTTCTAAATCCAGCTTGAACCTCTGGAAGTCCATGGTTCAGGTACTGTTGAAGCCTGGCTTGGAGAATTTTGAGCATTACTTTACTAGTGTGTGAGATGAGTACAATTGTGCAGTAGCTTGAGCATATTTTTGGCATTGCCTTTCTCTGGGACTGGAATGAAAACTGACCTTTACCAGTTCTGTGCCAATGCTGAGTTTTCCAAATTTGTTGACATTTTGAGTGTAACACTTTCACATCATCATCTTTTAGGATTTGAGATAGCTCAACTGGAATTCCATCACCACCACTAGCTTTGTTCTAAATGATGCTTCCTAAGGCCCATATGACTTCACATTCCAGGATGTCTGGCTCTAGGTGAGTGATCATACAATTGTGATTATCTGGGTCATGAAGTTCTTTTTTGTATAGTTCTTCTGTATATGCTTGCCTCATCTTCTTAATATCTTTTGCTTCTGTTAGGTCCATACCATTTTTGTCCTTTATTGAGCCCATTTATGAATGAAATATTCCCTTCAGTTCAGTCACTTAGTCGTGTCCGATTCTTTGTGACCCCATGAACCTCAGTACACCAGGCCTCCATGTCCATCACCAACTTCTGGAGTCCACCCAAACCCATGTCCAGTGAGTCGATGATGCCATTCCAACCATCTTATCCTCTGTTGACCCCTTCTTCTCCTGCCCTCAATCATCTCCAGCATCAGGGTCTTTTGAAATGAGTCAGCTCTTCACATCAGGTGGCCAAAGTATTAGAGTTTCAGCTTCAACATCAGTCCTTCCAATGAACACCCAGGACTGATCTCCTTTAGAATGGACTGGTTGGATCTCCATGCAGTCCAAGGGACTGTCAAGAGTCTTCTCTAACACCACAGTTCAAAAGCATCAATCGTTCAGTGCTCAGCTTTCTTTATAGTCCAACTCTTGCATCCATACATGACCACTGGAAAAACCATAGTCTTGACCAGATGGACCTTTGTTAACAAAGTAATATCTCTGCTTTTTAATATGCTGTCTAGGTTGGTCATAAACTTCCTTCCAAGGAGTAAGTGTCTTTTAATTTCATGGCTGCAATCACCATCTGCAGTGATTTTGGAGCCCAGAAAAATAAAGTCAGCCACTGTTTCCCCATATATTTGCCATGAAGTGATGGGACCAGATGCCATGATCTTAGTTTTCTGAATGTTGAGCTTTAAGCCAACTTTTTCACTCTCCACTTTCACTTTCATCAAGAGGCTTTTTAGTTCCTCTTCACTTTCTGCCATAAGGATGGTGTCATCTGCATCTCTGAGGTTATTGAGATTTCTCACAGCAATCTTGATTCCAGCTTGTGCTTCCTCTAGCCCAGCATTTCTCATGATGTACCCTGCATATAAGTTAAATAAGCAGGGTAACAATATACAGCCTTGACATACTTCTTTTCCTATTTGGAACCAGTCTGTTGTTCCATGTCCAGTTCTAACTGTTGCTTCCTGACCTGCATACAGATTTCTCAAGAGGCAAGTCAGGTGGTCTGGTATTCCCATCTCTTTCAGAATTTTCCAGTTTATTGTGAACCCTACAGTCCAAGGCTTTGGCATAGTCAATAAAGCAGAAATAGATGTTTTTCTGGAACTCTCTTGCTTCTTCAATGATCCAGCAGATGTTGGCAATTTGATCTCTGGTTCCTCTGCCTTTTCTAAAACCAGCTTGAACATCAGGAAGTTCACAGTTCACGTATTGCTGAAGCCTGGCTTGGAGGATTTTGAGCATTACTTTACTAGTGCAATTGTGCAGTAGTTTGAGCATTCTTTGGCATTGCCTTTCTTTGGGATTGGAATGAAAACTGACCTTTTCCTGTCCTGTGGCCACTGCTCAGTTTTCCAAACTTGCTGGTATATTGAGTGCAGCACTTTCACAGCATCATCTTTTAGGATTTGAAACTGGTAAACTAGAATTCCATTACCTCCACTAGCTTTGTTCATAGTGATGCTTCCTAAGGCCCACTTTACTTTGCATTTCAGGATGTCTGGCTCTAGGTGAGTGATCACACCATCGTGATTGTCTGGGTTGTGAAGATCTTTTTTGTACAGTTCTTCTGTGTATTCTTGCCACCTCTTCTTAGTATAAATTCTGCTTCTGCTAGGTCCCTACTATTTCTGTCCTTTATTGAGTCCATCTTTGCATGAAATGTTCCCTTAGTATCTCTAATTTTCTTGAGGAGATCTCTAGTCTTTCCCATTCTATTGTTTTCCTCTATTTCTTTGCATTGATCGCTGAGGAAGGCTTTCTTATCTCTCCTTGCTATTCTTTGGAACTCTGCATTCAGATGTTTATATCTTTCCTTTTCTCCTTTCCTTTTTGCGTTCCTTCTTTTCACAGTTATTTGTAAGGCCTCCTCAGACAGCCATTTTGCTTTTTTTGCATTTCTTTTTTTGGAAATAGTCTTGATTCCTGCCTTCTGTACAAAGTCATGGATCTCCATCCATAGTTCTTCAGGCAATCTGTCTACCAGATCGAATCCCTTGAATCTATTTCTCACTTCTACTGTATAATTGTAAGGGATTTGATTTATGTCATACCTCAATGGTCTATTGGTTTTCCCTACTTTCTCAATTTAAGTCTTAATTTGGTAATAAGGTGTTCATGATCCTAGCCACAGTCAGGTCCCAGTCTTGTTTTTGCTGACTGTATAGAACTTCTCCATCTGTGGCTTTAAAGAATATAATCAATCTGATTTTGGTATTGACCATCTGGTGATGTCCATATGTAGAGTCTTCTCTTGTGTTTTGGAAGAGGGTATTGCTATGACCAATGTGTTCTCTTGGCAAAACTCTATTAGCCTTTGCCGTGGTTCATTCTGTACTCCAAGGCCAAATTTACCTCTTACTCCAGGTGTTTCTTGACTTTCTACTTTTGCATTCTAGTTCCCTATAATTAAAAGGACATCTTTTTGGGGTGTTAGTTCTAAAAGGTCTTGTAGGTCTTCATAGAACCATTCAACTTCAGCTTCTTCAGCCTTACTGGTTGAGGCATAGACTTGGATTACTGTGATATTGAATGGTTTGCCTTGGAAACAAACAGAGATCATTCTTTCATTTTGGAGATTACATCCAAGTACTGCATTTTACACTCTTTTGTTGACTATGATGGCTACTTCATTTCTTCTAAGGGAATTCTTGCCCACAGTAGTAGATATGTTGGTCATCTGAGTTAAATTCACCCATTTCAGTCCATTTTAGTTCGCTGATTCCTAAAATGTCGATATTCACTCTTGCCATCTCCTGTTTGACCACTTCCAATTTGTCTCGATTCATGGACCTAACATTCCAATATGCAATATTGCTCTTTACAGCATCGGACTTTACTTCCATCACCAGTCACATCCACAACTGTGTGTTGTTTTTGCTTTGAATCCATCTCTTCATTCTTTCCGGAGTTATTTCTCCACTGATCTCCTGTAGCATATTGGGCACCTACCAACCTGGGGAGTTCATCTTTCAGTGTCCTATCTTTTTGCCTTTTCATACTGTTCATGGGGTTCTCCAGGTGAGAATACTGAAGTGGTTTGCCATTCCCTTCTCCAATGGACCACGTTTTTTCAGAACTCTCCACCATGACCCGTCCATCTTGGGTGGCCCTACAGGTCTAACCTTGAGTTAGATAAGGCTGTGGTCCATATGATCAGATTGGTTAGCTTTCTGTGATTGTGGTTTTCAGTCTCTCTTCCCTCTGATGGAGAAGGATAAGAGTCTTATGGAAGCAATCTGTCTTGGCTTCCTGTTTTTATATGTTTTGTCTGCCCCTGTCTGGAGCCTGACCTATGCAAATTGGGCTAGCCAGGAAGGGGTGTGTTTGTTTCACCTGAGGTTCTCATTTTAGTCCCTGGCTTTTCTTTTTTTCTGTTTTTGCGTGTTTTTCCTTTTCTGTCTTTTAGCCATCACCATTTTGGACTCCTTTTTCTTATTCTAACTACCTAATACCTAGATTCCAAATTCTAACTGCTTCTTTGAGTTATTCATCTGTGGATGCTCCCATAAGTATGCACTCTTATGTGTAGTGCACATGCTAATAAACTTCTTTCTTTTGTTTTTCTGTTGGTCTCTTTTATCAGTCTAGTTTAAAGGCCCCAGCTGAGGCACAAGCATATCTGACATAAGGAACATTTTCTCTCTCTAAACCTGAGAAATGGGCCTGTTGCAGGGAGAAGCCAACTCTGACTCCATGCTGGAAACTGTTTCTTTGATTTGCTTTTTAGTGCTCTTGTTATTGTATTCATACTTAATGACTTGCCTGGAGGACCCTGCCCCTCTGCTTGACTGTAAACTAAAGTCCCTTTCTTCAGCTCAGGAAGAGAGAGTTTGTCCCTGCCAACCTGTAAATAGAAGCGGTTAACAAACCCTTTGCAAAGGCTGACCATTCCCTTGGAGATGTTTTGCAAGACTGAAAACCCTTTCACTTTACTTCCCCACTGCCTCTCTCTCTGTATTCTGCCTTTTGACTTTAGCTCCTCATGGCTCCTTTCTTTCTTTCTGATCTGTAAAAGAACCTGGCATGCAGACCCCAATAAAATAGTTATTTTGAAGTTCTAGCCTGCTATCTTCTCAGTCTGCCAGCTCTCCAATTAAAGTCTCTTCCTTGCCTCAATACCTGTCTCTCAGATTCATTGGCCTGTTTTGCAGCGGGCAGAATGAGCTTGGACTTAGTTACAGGGCCTCTGGTCAGGAATGGAAATGAGAAATGATATTACTTCCTAGTTTCCTAGAATTGCAATAACCACAATTAGGTAGCTTAAAAAGTCAGAAATTAATCTTCTCACAGTTTTGGAGGCTCGAAATTGAAAATTAAAGTACCTGCAAGGCTGTGTTCTCTCTAGAGCTCCAGGAGAAGATCTTTCCTTGCCCAATCAGTTCCCAACTTTTGGTGTTTACAGCAATCCTTGGCATGAGTTGGCATGTTTAGTCATCACTTCAGTTTTTGCCTTTGTTATTACGTGATATTCTCCCTGTCTGTGTCTTCCTTTTCTTATAAGGACACCAGTCATTCTGGGTTAGGACCCTCTCTAATGATCTAATCTTCATATGTTTACATGTACAGAGACCCTATTTCCAAATAAGGTCACATTCACAGTCTTGGGAGTTAGGACTTCACCATATTTAGGGGTGGACACAGTTTAACCCATAACAGAGATTATGGTTGCACTGGATTGGAAATATTCCAAAAGAGAGAGGAGGCTTTTCTGTCCCATTGGGAAAGCTGGATAATCAGCTTGAGAGATACCTGAAGTACAGCCTCTGTTCCCATTGTTCCCTGAATACGCTCAGCATTTAAAGTCCTTTGAATCTCCTCAGGAAAGCAAAGCATTTTGCTGTGAGGACTTTAGAATAATATGGAGGTGGGCAGTACTGGTGAACTAAGTTACTGTTTCTGGTCTTTAGCATTAGAAGAAATTGACTCCAGTATCTGGAGAGATTTTGAGGGCAAAAAAAAACACAAAAAACAAAAAACCCTTCTTCCTATAGCATAACAAAGGGCCCAGTGATTTTTCAATCTGTTTGTTTCATTAAAAGGAGATAACTTTGCCAATCATCACTGGCTGGTTTGAAGCTATATGAAAGACCCTAACAGATTAACCTGAGTATTGATCCTAAGAAGCAGTGTTCTTGAAACCTACTCGCAATGACTGACTTAAGGAGACACCTATTAGAAAGAGAGGAATAGAATTATAGTTAAAGTTGATGCATTTCCACAGAAATAAAACTGTTGAAAGGGATTTAATTACTAAATTAGTTGCTTAGTTGTGTCTAACTCTTTGTGACCCCATGGACTGTAGCTCACCAGGCTCTTCTGTCCCTGGAATTCTCCAGGCAAGAATACTGGAGTGTGTAGCCATTCATTTCTCCAGAGATCTTCTTAACCCAGGGGCCAAACCTGGGTCTCCTGCAATGCAGGAGAATTTTTTACCATCTGAGCCACTGTGTACAGAGCGGCCTGGTGGGCTACAGCCCATGGGGTCTGAAAGAGTGGGATATGACTGACTAACACTTTCACTTTCTTTCAATTACCAAATAGTCCTGAAACAGTTGACTCTCCACCTAAAGGATAAATTCAGATCTTTAGCACACATAAAATTCAAAATTAAATCCCAGTTGAAATAAAGGCTGAAATGTAAAGTAAATTTTAAAAAGTTGAAAACTGTAACTGAAGTGAGCCAAATATTTTTAAAGAAGATATTAAAACTCTATAGTATAAAGAAAAATATAAATGTATTTTAATACATTAAAAACATTTTATAACAAAAATTCAGAAGACATACAGAAGTCAAAGCCAAATTTTGTATTATAATTCATGACAGAAAAGTTAGTATACATAAGTGGAGAAATTCTAGAAATTTATATGATTTCTCTGAGAATTATGACTTTGCTTTCTGAAATTATATTTTAATATAAATAACAGAAAAAAGGAAATCCTTTTCATAAATATTGAGCAAAATGTAAATTGGCAAAATTGGGGTTGAATTTTAAGTGACTGATCAGGAAATTTCAGTTTGTTATGGTTTCAGTGATTAAGAATCCAATATTAATGTTAATGTGGACAAATATTATTTTTGAAAAATGCTAGTAAGAGTGTAAAGTGCTACAGCTTTCCCAGAAAATAACCTGGCAAAACCAATTAAAATTTAAAGAGTATATCTCCTAAACTTATCCATCATCCTTCTGTATATTCTATGAAATTATGTACAATATGCATGTTACCTAACCAAACTTGGGTCCACTTGTCCACTTGCAATAAAGCCAATCTACTGGCAGTGGGTTGCGGTGAAGGCAAGTGCAGCAATTTTTGGTAAGAGTTTTGGAAGGAGTTTTGGAAGGAGTCCAGGGCAGCTAATCCTCAAAATGCCTTAGTCCTGGATGGGTTTCAAGATAGCATTTTTAAAGGCCAGGTGAGGGACAGAGGTCACAGGTATGTAATCAGCTCATGCACATTTCTCTGAATGGTTGATGGTGAACTAATAGAGTGATGTCACATTATTAATCCTCAGACTCTAGTAGGTCTGGGGGCTACATGCTCTTGGTCATCAGGTAGTTAGTTTCTTCCATTTGGTGCTGGTTTTAGTATCTGTAAAACAACTCAGGAAATGTATATCTTGTTCTATTATCTAGGTGCTTCAGAGAGGAACAAAAGCAGAGGATTATGGGGGAAGGGTTTGCCTGTGAAGGTCCCAATAGAATCCTGTTCGGCTACTTATACACATCCTATATGGTAATGGCATTACAAACATGGAATAGTTAAGTGGATACTTGTTTATAGGCTTAAGGTTAAAGATGTCTGAGGAAATGATTATGTCAGAGTAATAACAAAACAAGAAATCAAGCAAACAAAAAATATTTCTGAAGAAACAAAATAAATTGAAAAAATATGGAATTCATTAATTTGAAATATGAACAATTTTAAAGAATATCATGGGAAATAATCAAAATTGAGTATTCTTATGTACAAGGATTGAAAGATTTCATAAACATTTGAAAAATATGCTTTAAGTAATGGCTTATGAAGAACTTGTTCTTGAGTTTGAGGGAGGGGAGATTTTTGATATTAATTTTATGATAACACCGCAGTAAATATTAGTTTCTAAATGTTTACTTGTAGTCATATTTTTCCTAAAACTGTACTGTATAAAAGAGACTCTTATTTTTTATAAAAGAGGAAATCAAATCTTATGTGTATATAAACAGCTATATACATTTTAAAGATAATAGTGTATGATATTATAATCACATAGAATGGTAATAGTCAGTTAAAAGGGGAATGTGGACTTTTTTTCTGGAGACATTCCCATCTCTGAAAAGATCAAGCAATGTAGTTGAGATTTCACCAGACTCAGGTTCATGCTCACAACTCAAAAGTTGATACTTGAGAGATAAGTGTTGGTTGGAAAGAACAGATTTCTTTATTTAGGAGAGCAGCAACTTAGGATGAAGGCAGACTCCTGTCCAAAAATCAACTACAAAGAGTTTGCTTGACCATGAAAGTTTTTAAAGGGAAGTTAATCTTTGGGGTTGGGGTGGGTATGGTCAGAGTCTTCATTATCTTCCACTAGTGCAAGCTTTCTTCTGATTGCTTGGTGGTGAGATGATAGAGTGATTTTCCAGGGATCTTTTGCTCAGCCTAAAGGTACCATCCACCTGAATGGGGACCTTAGTTCCTGCAGAAGAACTCAAGAGTGTTGTTATGTATGTCCCTTAAGGACATACATAACATAAGAACAAGGACCCTGCACTATTATTTTTTTCCTAAACTTTTTGGTTGTGCTGCATGGGGATCTTAGTTCCCTAAGCAGGGATCGAACCTCACACCTGTGGCATTGGTAACTCATAGCCTAAACCTCTGGACCATGAGGGAAGTCCCTGCACTATTGTTTCTTGATTGCTCCCCCTTTGTCTGTGCATTCCCTCCCTTCCTTGATTACCAACTATGTGAACCTGCTCTTTGAAATTCAAGGAAATGTCCAGGAGGCTGAATGAAGCCTATTTCCTACAAGCAATAAATGGGACTAGGAGAGGATTTGTACCCAGGAGGGCTCCACAGTGTCCTCCTCAATTTCAAGATGTCAAAACATTCTTTATGCCAAAGAAAAATTGAATAGGACACTTCAATAGGCAAGGAAGACCTTATTCTGTTGAAACAGGGATCAAAACTATAGTGAAGGGAAGAGAGACTGAAGTCACCTCCATATACAAAAGGCAAGGTGGGATTACAAGTTAAAATTTAATTCCTGGTACTTTTGATTCACTTAGCAATCTTTTTCAGAACAGTTTAAAAATGGCTCTCAAGAGGTTAAAGAGCCAAAGGTCTCCTATTGCTAAGAGAGAACTAACTAATCATAAAACAGTAAAAATTAACTTAACAAAACTTTACCTAGTTCATCTTCTTGGGGAAACAGTAGCTTCATTGTTAATATATGTGGACCATGCTTTTTAGTCAGTTTTGAGATGATAGTACCTGTAACTGATAGACACTGTTAAGATTGACTTATTTGGGCACTTAATTTATATATGCATGTGTGTGTATGGGTGTGCATGCATGTGCTGAGAGCAATAGTGTCATAATCATTTATAATTTCCCCCCAGTGCTCAGCATGGACATAGAAAAATGCATGATTTTGCCATTCAACTGTATTCATTAGCAGTACTTCACTTTTACACAAAGTCCTTACCTGTAAAATGGCTTAATTGTACATTACAGGAACTAACAGAATACTCCATCAACTCCACCAAAGGAAGGCATCAAAAGACACCATCATGCCCTAGCATCATTTGAATATTTCACTTCAAAATTTGCAGTTTCCACCAGTTTCAGTGTTGATCATGATTGACTGGACAATCCTAATCAAATCCACTGTCTTCCTGCCAATGAGAGACCTTCCTTAAGCCAAGCGTCCCATTTTCAACAAATTCACACCTTGCCTTTGTCGACTGAAAAATACAGTCATAACATGAAAGTAGAGTTATTTTGGTGGGACATATTTAGGACTCTGAGCTTGGGAGACAGTATCTCAGTAGCTCTGAGAACACTGCTCCAAGGAGGCAGGAGGGGAAGTCAGGATGTATATAAGTTTATGACAAAGGGAGCAGGCAGACTAAATGTCAAAGGTCACATATCAAGTTAAGGAATTTAGCATTCTATGTACGGGAAGATGCAAGCCTCTGGGCTCATTGAATTCATTCCTTTCATATGCACCTCAGCTATCTGGAGCCAATCCCGTTTCCTTGCTCACCTTGCTTCTTGCATTCCCCCAGCTCCACAGCAGTTCCCATGGAAGGTGCTACCATCCTCTGGATAGCACTTGGGAGCCCTCATTCACATTTGGAGGCCAGAAACCGTTGATGACTGTGAAGTGTCTTATTCATTAATATGGCAGGAGATATTTTCAGTTCTCACTTTTATCCCTCCTTTCCCAGACATTGCTAAAACTCTCCACAGGTGAAATTCATGCTTAACGTGGTGAGCAGTAAGCTCATACATGTATTAACAATAGGTTGTGCTCGGATGTAGGTAGCCACTATTTGACAAACATGTGGCCAGTCTGGGAAGGAAAAGAAACCATAAGACGTTGTAGGATATTTGGCAGAGACAAAGAAACCAGTACAACATTATAGGATATCTGACAAAGAACAACAACAACAAAGAAAAATATCTGCTATTTGATGGAATGAAGGGGAAAAAGTGAACTTTTTCCTTACATTAGGGTATAGATTTCACTGAATTGACAGCAAAACTGATTGTAAAATATTTACTATTAATAACTTAGAAGTAGCAACCATAAAAAGAGATTTAAAGTATATATTCAGTTCAATTCAGTCACTCAGTCATGTCTGACTCTTTGTGACCCCATGGACTGCAGCACGCCAGCCTTCCCTATCCATCAACAACTCCCGGGGCTTAGTCAAACTCATGTCCATTGAGTCAGTGATGCCGTTCAACCATCTCATCCTCTGTCATCCCCTTTTCCTCCTGCCTTCAATCTTTCCCAGCATCAGGGCCTTTCCAATGAGTCAGTTCTTCTCATCAGGTGGCCAAAGCACTGGAGTTTCAGCTTCTGCATCAGTCCTTCCAATGACTATTCAGGACTGATTTCCTTTAGGATAGACTGGTTAGATCTCCTTACAGTCCAAGAGACTCTCAAGAGTCTTCTCCAACACCACAGGTCAAAAGAATTAGCTCTTTAACACTCAACTTTCTTTATACTTCAACTCTCACATCCATACAAGACTACTGGTAAACCATAGCCTTGACTAGACAGACCTTTGTTGACAAAGTAATGTCTCTTCTTTGTAATATGCTGTCTAGGTTGGTCATAGCTTTTCTTCCAAGGAGCAAGCATCTTTTAATTTCATAGCTACAGTCACCATCTGCAGTGATTTTGGAGCCCAAGAAAATAAAGTTTGTCACTGTTTCCATTGTTTCCCCATCTATTTGCCATGAAGTGATGGGACCAGATGCTATGATCTTAGTTTTCTGAATGTTGAGCTTTAAGCCAACTTTTTCACTCTCCTCTTTCACTTTCATCTAGAGGCTCTTTAATTCTTCTTTGCTTTCTGCCATAAGGGTGGTGTCATCTGCATATCTGAGGTTATTGATATTTCTCACAGCAATCTTGATTCCAGTTTGTGCTTCATGCAGCCCAGCATTTCTCATGATGTACTCTGCATATAAGTTAAATAAGCAGGGTGACAATATACAGCCTTGACATAGTCCTTTCCCAATTTGGAACCAGTATGTTTTTCCGTGTCCAGTTCTAACTGTTGCTTCTTGACGTGCATACAGATTTCTCAGGAGGCAGGTCAGGTGGTCTGGTATTCCCATCTCTTTAAGAATTTTCCACAGTTTGTTTTGATTTGCATAGTCAATGGTTTGGCATAGTCAATAAACAGAAGTAGACGTTTTTCTGGAACTCTCTTGCTTTTTCTATAATCCAGCAGATGTTGGCAATTTGATCTCTGGTTCCTGTGCCTTTTCTAAATCCAGCTTGAACCTCTGGAAGTTCACAGTTCAGGTACTGTTGAAGCCTGGCTTGGAGAATTTTGAGCGTTACTGAAGAAGGAATTCATAGGGCCTGGACTCCATCTTAGGCTTATTCATGCTGATCATGCTCGGCCACCTCTCCAATGGACTCTGAACTCTGTGCTTAGTGCCTATGGAAACTACAACAGGAGGATAAGACCCTCTCTGGACAGGGGAATCTTGAAGATCACATCCAGGTTACTCATTGCCTAAGAGAAAACAAACTCTAATCACCCCTGTCTCCGGACAGGTCATAAATTTTTTCTATATCTATTGGAATGTAACCACAGGCTTATCGATCATTAACTGTTTGGAATGTAACCGCGGGCTGATTGATTATTAACTGCCTGAACACATAACACATGAATGATGAGGTTATTGTGATTGTATTTACCCTTCCTTTGTTTATGTAAGTCTCAAGGAATTTGGGGTGGTGGGTTCGGACACATACACATGGGGTATACAAAATTTTCACAAATGCTGGCCGGGGTCCTTGGCTAAGAGGAGACTCTGCCTTGGGCCCGTGGGTATAATAAACTGCACTCCACTATCTGCATTGTCCTTCTGAGTGAGTTTGCTTCCTGGAACGCATGGCTGTAACATTACTTTGCTAGCATGTGAGATGAGTGCAATTGTGCGGTAATTTGAACATTCTTTGGCATTACCTATATATTAAGGCCTTAAAAATTGTCATTTTTGTTAGTTTTGCTTCACATAGTTCCAGTCTTTACCAAAAGCAAGTATATTTATTAAGTTAGAAAAGGTGTACTCTTTATTTAAAGTGAGCAAGTAATAAGTATAGAATCCTGAAACATAATAGGAAAGCTGCATATGAAAATTTACTTGCTCTCCCTGATTTAGTTGTTTTTAAATGTCATGAAGCCTGTGGAGTGTTTTTGTTTACCGAAATATTAAACATTGATTTTACCATATAGTGGCATTTTATTAGGTGTTATATCATACAGCTTTTCTTTTTAAAAAGAGCATCTCTTCATGGGTGCATAATTTAAAATGACTGACCAACAACTTAAATTATAAAGAAGTCTTTTAAAAAGTTTTCTAATTCATTTGTTCCTTGTTTTGCTTAGATCTATTTTTTTTTAATATTCATGCAAACAAAACATCTAGGCTACTTCCAGGAGTGCCTTTATCATAGTGGAAATAGATTGAGCAAATTCATAAATGGTATTCACAGAAACATGGTGGGAGGTTTGGGAATTAGAAGCAGGGGCCTCACTTTTATCACTGGCAATTAGTAAGCATTGTGAATTGAGATTACCCAGTTAATGCTTTTTTGTTCTCAGGAAATTACAGCTCAGAAGGAATGCTGGCACTTTTGATTTGCTAATCTGCATGGCTTTGTGTGCTTTAGTTTTTCAGCCACAATCAAATAATCATTTCCTCTTGTTTGTCTTCATTTCCTGCCTCCTTCTTGGATTTAACTGTCAAATGTCCTTTGCTTTTGGCCAGCCCTATAGTTCCTGACATTATTATTCTTTTGTGAAAAGGAGTGCTTGGGCATATACTAATATAAATAGTTCTTTTTTCTTGGTCAAAGGCAACTGTTCAGCTTATTGTACTGGTATTTTTATACACTATATATCAGACTTCATTCCAATACACTATCAAAAAGGGATTTAGGAAAACAGAAATTGTGAACAGAAAATTGCATTGTGATTAATGTTGTTTTGACATCTTCATTTAGTTTTAGGGTTTTTGTTTGTTTCAAAATAAGCCTGAAAGTGTAAAGGTTATCTTCTTATCATCTATGAATCTATTGTCTATATCTATCATCAGTCATTTTAAAGTTACCATTTTTGTTAAGACTTTTTGCTGGTAACAGGATTTTTTGTTCTAAGAATACCCATTTCCTACCAAGTCACAGTGCCTCTCAAGACAACAATCTATAAGACAGAAAGGGGTGCATTTTAAAAGTGATGTGTAGGAGGTATTAGAACAAATGCTGTTGTACACGAACAGAATTTTTGCACATAACTCCCTCGCAGTTCTTTAAAAATGTACCCTTTCATATAAAAATATCTGCTTGGAAGCTAACAAACAAAGCAAAAAACTTATTTGCCTCTTTAGGTGCTATCTTGTCAATGCAACTTAAATTGATGTTTCAAGTTACTCACCCCAGACAAATCTGCAGAAGTTGCCAGATTATGTGTCTGTGTAAAGGGGTTCAGAATATGCCACTCCAAAATAAGCCACTTTGGCATATTGACAATTTTGAGCTGAAGATACTTTAAAAAACAACAGATGCAGAAGGACTCTCTGACCTCCTTTTTTCTACTTTAAAGTAGGTCATACAATTTTCTGGAAGAAAGTTCCTCTTCCTGCACTAGTAAGACAAGGACAGTCCTATCACTGGAGATGGGAGGTCAATGCTGAAATGGATGTATACAAACAAACCTACTAAAATACCTTTATCTTGCATTAGTTTCCCCCAAATATTTCTCAGTCACTTTCTCAGAATTTATCTCACCTAGAAGTGTAACCTCTTTTTCTTTTGTATTGTAACTTCACAATTTTATCATTCTTTGTTAAAAAAGTATATAAGCTCTTGGCTCTAACTGCTTCTTTGAGTCTTCATTTTTCCTATAAAAGCTCTTGCATGCCTGCAATAATATTAAATACAATGTGTATTTTCCTCCTGTTAATATTTCATTTGTAATTTCAATCCATAGGACCCAGGACCTAAGGAAGTTCATCTCCTACCATAATGATGATGAGCATCGGATATCCTTAGCTGGAACTACATACTCACTTCAGGCTGTAGCTGAGATCTGAGGCACACCTGAAGTAGCCAGCAGAAGTTAAGTGTCACTTTGTATTCTTTGTTTTAATTGATCTCTTCCCTCCCAGAGATGGGCGTTGTTTCCCTTTGTCTCTATCTTTTGTGTTGTTTTCATAAGGAGGATAAACATAGGGTAGAACACAGGCATGGGTCTTACAAACTTGTTGTTTGAGGTGGTCTCACTGACTGGTGAGTTTATGGTTCTTGCTGGATTGGAGTCTGTTTGGACAAGTTTTGCTGTGGTTCTCTAATAAAAATGCTGTGTGAGATTCTCCATTAACCTTGTTCAGTGTTGTGGCCTGAACAGGTAGCTAGCAATCAGATCAGGAACCCATGACACAGAGGGTGCTCACAGCACTTTATGTGCCTGACTTTGCCTGACCTTGTTCTAGGGGAATATGCCATAAAAAGGGGTCTCAACCTTTAAAGGGCATTTGTTATCTCTACCCTTATTGTCTTTTTAGTGGTAGAAAGTCATGTGTCAGTACTGGCTGCCTAATATCACATTATCAGGTCTGTGACTGGAGGTGTATACTTTTGTGGGTGACTAGTGTTACAAGTTTTCTTAAAAACTATTCTTACCATTTGTGATGACAAAGGTCTTTGCTTATTTTTGATTGAGATATAGTTTATTACAATTTTATAATAGTTTCATGGTATGTGTCAAAATTGTATAACTTTTATTCCATTTATAGTTATTTAAAATATTGGCTATGTCCCCTGTGCTGAATGATAGATCCTTGTAGCTTATTTATTTTATACATAATTGTTTGTATCTCTTAATGCTCTAATCTTATATTGCCCCTCCTCACTTCCCTCTCTGTACTGATAACCACTAATTTGTTCTTTATATCTTTGGGTCTGCTTCTATTTTGTTGCATATATTTGCTTGTTTTATTTTTTAGATCTCCACATGTAAGTGATAACATATACTAATTTTCATTATATTTTTAGGACTGAATAGCATTCCATTGCATATACACCACATCTTCTTTATCCATTTATCAATTAATGCACACTTAGGTTGCTTCCTTATCTTGGCAATTATAATTAATTACCTATGAATATTGGGGTACATATCTTTTCAAATTATTGTTTTTATTTTCTTCTAATATATACCCAGTAGTGGAACTGCTAAGTTGTGTGGTAATTATATTTTTAGTTTTGTGAGGAATCTGGACACTATTTTCCACAGTAGCTGGACTAATTTACATTCTCACCTATATGCCTTTTCTCCATATCCTCACAAACATTTGCCATGTGGTCTTTTCTGATGATGGTCATTCTTACATGTATGAGATGACATTTCATTATAGTTTTGATTTATATTTCTCTGATAATTAGTAATACTGAGCATTTTTTCATATATTTGTTTGCCATCTGTATGTCTTTGGAAAAATGTTTTCTCATGTCTTTTGCCTGTTTTTCAAAAGGAACTTTTTATATTGATTGTATGGACTGTTTCTATATGATGAATGTTAACCCTTTTATCTGTCTTGTCGTTTGCAAATATCTTGTTTCATTCAGTAGGTTGTCTTTTCATTTTGTCAGTGCTTTCATTTGCTGTGTAAAAACGTTTAAGTTTAATTAGATTGTTTATTTCTGTTTTTTTTTTTCTTTTTCTTCTCCTTTGCTCTAGGAGACAGATCCAAATAAATATTGCTATGGTTTATGTCACAGAGTGTTTCATCTCTGTTATCTTCTAGAAGTTTTATGGTTTCCAGCTTTACATGTAAGTCTTTAATCTATTTTGAGTTTATTTTGTATATAGTATGATGAAAGGTTCTAATTTCATTCTTTTGCACGTAGCTGTCGGGAGCCGTATTAGGCATTACTGACAAAATGGAGGCATGGCCCCAACCCCCTCTCTTTGTCCCGCAGGCATGGACCCGGGATGAAGGAGTTAGGCCTTGTGATTCTGACTTGTTTTTTCCTCTCCTCGGCTGAGTTGACTGAAAAGGAATATTAAGGTGCTTATTGTTCTTGAGAGGAGCATGAGAAAGCACAAAGCCTTCTGCAACTGTGCTCAGAGAATAATTCATAAAGTTAATCATTAACATTTGTTCAAGAACTTTTACAAAAGAGTGTTCCAGGATGAGCACATAGGCCACAGCTTGGGGCCATGGGAGGCATTGCTATCTGAAGCCTATTTGTGAGGAAAATGTTTATGGCAAAGGAGTTTACTAAATTTAGGGCTTAGAAATAATTAAAATAGTTAGAAGTTAAAGATTTAAGGAATGTTGTAATGTTAGCATATTTTACTATAGCTTATAGGGGTTAGGAATTTTAGAGATACTAATAGCTAGAGGCCTTTTTAAGAAATAGTGAGCTCAGGATGCCAGGGACAAACAGGATTTAGAAAGATAAGAAATAAACTGAGGAACATAGCATAAGTTACAATGTAATCACAAGTTAACTATAGGACACATAAAAGGAAGTAGATAATAGATGGTAAAGCTGATTCCGAGAGAATTGCTGAAGCAGGAACTCTGTTTGAAGGGTAACAATGATTCATGGAGATAATAAATCTGGGTGAGGGGGAACTGAAAATGTCAAACCTCTGACCTAATGCTTTTGTAAAAGTATAAAAGAAAATCTTAAACTTGAAATAAACGTGCAGTCCAAGAAAATTGAGAGGCTGCATCGCTACTCACTGACACCTTCCCTCCCTTCAGGTTGAATCCCTGGCTGCTGGAACTGGACTCTGGCATGTAGCTGTCCATTTTTCCCAGTACCACTTATTAAAGAGAATGTATTTTTTTGTTGTTGTTATTTATTATTCCATTTTTGTATATTAATTGACCATAAGTTAGCTTTTTTTCTTAGCTCTCTATGGTTTTCCATTGATCTGTGTGTCTATTTTTTGTCCATACCATACTGTTTTGATTACTGTAGCTTTGCAGTATCTTAAAATATCTTTATAAGTGACTTTTTGAATCATGGGCTGTACCCACTCTGGGGGTATAATTCTTAATCCATAATAAAAAAAATTGAGACGAAATTTATCTCTAGGTCTTTTTATAGAAAGACTTGTTGGATTTAAAGACAATTAAAAGGAGGTATACCTTTAAATAGGCTACTTGTCAATGGTCAGATGATTTATCTTTTTATTTGAGAGCAACGTTTATATTTGGAAAAAAAAATGTTACAGAGCTCTCATCCTAAATAAATGTCCTGTTGGTACATTTGGAATGGTCAAATTGAAAAAAAGACACCAAAGAATATTATGACTAGCCTTATGGACACTTTTAACAGGTAAAATGAGAATAGAAATGAGAACAGAATTCCACATCCACAGCGAATTACTCCTTTCCATGCTGCAGTACCCTCATTTATCACTAAGTCCTTGTCCCTTTACTTCCAGAAGATCTTTTGGATCTTATGACCCATGGCTCAAACCCCCCTCCCAAATCCAACCAAGCCTCCTAAAAAATTCCTTTAATCCCTTCAACTCCTTCAATTTCTGCAACTCCTTCAATTTGCCCAGAAAATTGCAACTGACCTCATTCTTCTCTATCCTGCAAAAGTTAAAGAAAATAATCCAGCCTGATTTCCAGGACTGGGTATACAGGTTACTTATGTAAATACTGATGGTCAAGAAATAACTAGACAGAGGCCCCAGGGTCAAGCAACAGGACTCATTTTGATGTCCCTTATTATTTTACCTGCTTTCTGGGTTTCTATTTAGCCTTTCTTAAAGCTCAACATTCAGAAAACTAAGATCATGGCAACTGGTCCCTTCACTTTATGGCAAATAGATGGGGAAACAATGGAAATAGTGATAGAATTTATTTTCTTAGACTCCAAAATCACTGCAGATGGTGACTGCAGCCATGAAATTAGAATACGCTCCTTGGAAGAAAAGCTATGACCAACCTAGACAGCATATTAAAAAGCAGAGACATTACTTTGCCAACAAAGTTCCATCTAGTCAAAGCTATGGTTTTTCCATTAGTCATGTATGGATGTGCTGCTGCTGCTGCTAAGTCACTTCAGTTGTGGCTGACTCTGTGCAACCCCATAGATGGAAGCCCACCAGCCTCGCCTCGTCTCTGGGATTGTCCAGGCAAGAACACTGGAGTGGGTTGCCTTTTCCTTCTCCAATGTGTGAAAGTGAAGTCACTCAGTCTTATCCAACTCTCAGCAACCCCATGGACTGCAGCCTACCAGGCTCCGCCATCCATGGGATTTTCCAGGCAAGAATGCTGGAGTGGGGTGCCATTGCCTTCTTCGGTGTGGATGTGAGAGTTGGACCATAAAGAAAGCTGAGCACTGAAGAATTGATGCTTTTGAACTGTGGTGTTGGAGAAGACTCTTGAGAATCCCTTGGACTGCAAGGAGATCCAGCCAGTCCATCCTAAGGGAAATCAGTCCTGAATAGTCATTGGAAGGACTGATGCTGAAGCTGAAACTTTGGCCACCTGATGCGAAGAAATGACTCATTGGAAAAGACCCTGATGCTGGGAGGGATTGGGGGCAGGAGAAGGGGATGACAGAGGATCAGATGGTTGGATGGCATCAGTGACTTGATGGACATGAGTTTGAGTAAGCCCCAGGATTTGGTGATGGACAGGGAGCCTGGTGTGCTGCAGTCTATGGGGTTGCAAAGAGTCGGGCACGACTGAGTGACTGAACTGATTTAGCGTTTTTATGCATTGTCCCTTGTGGATGTATCCCGGGACCCCACCACAATGAATACATGTCTTTGGACATCACCAGATCTTTATTTATTTATTTGTTTAATTATTTCATTTGTTTATTTTTGGGTGTGCTGGGTCTTCATTGCACTACGGGCTTTTCTCTAGTTGTGCTGCATGAACTTCTCATTGTGTTGTCTTTGTTGTTGTGGACCATGAGCTCTAGGGTGTTCTGGCTTCAGTAGTTGCAGCACGTGGACTCAGTAGTTGCAACTCCCAGGCTATAGAGCACAGGCTCAGTAGTTGTGTCACACAGGGTTTAGTTGCTCCACAGCATGTGGGATTTGTTGGGTCAGTGATCAAACCCATGTCCCCTGCATTGGCAGGCAGATTCGTTACCACTGAGCCACCAGAGAAGCCCAGCACCAGATCTTTTAAAACATGAAGCCCTTTACTTTGGCTTTTGAAAGATTCTACCAAATTTAGAGGTAGAAGGTTTGGTGGTCATTCACAGCCCCAATCATAAGGGCTTCAACTATCTACTAAGAAGTGTTCTTTCCACCCATGCTTAAGCTCTAGTTATAAGACCATCCAGACAGCACCCCCCCTACCCCCAACAAGGGAAATTTCCCTAACCTAACAGAAAAAAAATGTTTCAAACTTCCCCAAGTCCTCCTCCAGTGACCATCTGGTGGCTGATATTTAAGGTCTTAGATTGATTTGTGCACCCAGAAAGAAGGGGCATCCCAAGGTCAAAGGCACACTGCATTAAACCCTGAAGCGCCAAAACATATACATCTTTTTATTTCCTCCTTAGTAAGAAATCTTCTCCCTAATATAAGACAAATCCAGAATGGTGTGGTTGGCTGTGCAGGACAATCTCTCAGTGTTATCATTCAAGTTGCTATTTAATTCTTTGAAAATAGCTTTCAGGAAAGCAGCAGAAAAAAGAAATTGGAATCAACAATCCTTACCTCACAAATTGAATCTTTAAAAAACAGAAGTATGACTCTACGGGTAACTTAATATCCACTCATTTTTCTTGCCAACTCTGGAGCCTTTCCTATCCATCTCAAGATATTTGCAGATATTGTAAAAGAGCAGAACATTGGAAAGGCAATTGTTCTGCATATAAGACAAAAGTAAGCTTAAATACAGTATCCCTAGACCCCAGCAGCCTCAGAGGGTCTTTTTCTTCCCTTCTGTGGGATAATTTTCCATAGATTGATGGGGTTAGTCAGTACTCAGTTGCACCTCAGAACCCATCATAACTTAAAATATTGGGTTGGCCAAAAATATTGTTTGGGATTTTCCCACAACGTGGAAACCCTGAATGAACTTTTTGGCTAACCCAAGAGAACATTGGGCTTCCCAGGTGGCATTAGTGGTACTAATGTACCACTACATTAGTGTACTCCTGGCAGTACAGGAGATGTAAGAGACATGGGTTCGATCCCTAGGGTTGTGAAGATCCCATGGAGAAGGAAATGGCAACCCACTCCAGTATTCTTGCCTAGAGAATCCCATGGACAGAAGAGATGGTGACCTATAGTCCATAGGATCACAAAGAGTTGGACACTACTGAAGTGCCTTAACACAACAACACACAACACACAATACAATATTAGAAACTGTACATTTTGACTGATACCAGTGCAACTCTCTCTACCATTTACTTAGAGGATTTATATTTGTCCATCATATCTAATTCTGTTCAAGCTGTCAGAGTCTCTGGGCAACCTATTTTATTGCCAAATCTCAGACTGCAAAGTCCTTAGGCCCTCTCACCACCCATCATATCTTTCTAGTTTCTGATTCCTCATCAGCAAATATTTTAGGTAGAAGCATATTATGTAGATTTAATGCCACTGTACAATCTAATGAGAAAAGTGTTTGTATTTCCATACCCTCAGACCAAATCACAATTTTATACTTTCCCTGATGAAGACCTATCTCAATTTAAAGTCCTCAGAGATGGACAGCAGCCTTAAAAGATACCCTAATTAGTCTCTGGTCCTCACATGCAAAGGAAGTTGGATTGTTCTTTAGTGCAATCAGTGCCCCTACACATTTTCTGAAAAAGGAATGAAGTTGTCCCAACAGTAGCCCAACACCCTCTTTCTCAAGAAGCAAAGAAAAAAAAAAAGAAGAATTGAATCTATAATAAAGTCGGGTGTTCTTATGTTTACTTCTTCATTCTGCAATGCCTCAATCTTTTCAGTAAGGAAAGAAGGGATATTTGATTCAGATGGGAATCAAATTATTGATTTTTATAAAATGTGAGAGATATAACTGCTTTTGTAATTCCTTATCTAGTGTACTCCTCGATCCAACTACTATTCTTATCACAATTCCTGTTAACTTAGCTTGATTTACAGCCACTGACTACTGCACAGCTCTCTAATTCCATTGCACAATTTCTCATTGCATTTACACTTTGAGGAAGACAATTGATGTGAATTTGAATTCCTTTGAGCTATTCTGAATCTCCCTCAATAGTTTCCCAAATCCTTAAATTTGGCTTAAACTCTAGGCTTTACCCAAGTTTCTACCATCATTCTCTGTGTTAACGGCCTTTACTTTGTAACAAAACTAAGTAAGGTTAGTTTTATATATTATATATTCACTCATTCTCTTAAAGACACTAGCAGAACAAGGCTATCAAGCCACTAAATATAGACTTCAATGGATACAGATAACTTACCTACTTAGAAGACAAGTTATCTTCAGTTCAGTTCAGTTCAGTCGCTCAGTCGTGTCTGACTCTTTGCGACCCCATGAATCGCAGCATGCCAGGCCTCCCTGTCAGTCACTATCTCCCGAAGTTCACTCAGACTCACGTCCATCGAGTCAGTGATGCCATCCTCTGTCATCCCCTTCTCCTCCTGCCCCCAATCCCTCCCAGCATCAGAGTCTTTTCTAATGAGTCAACTCTTCACATGAGGTGGCCAAAGTACTGGAGTTTCAGCTTTCGCATCATTCCTTCCAAAGAAATCCCAGGGCTGATCTCCTTCAGAATGGACTGGTTGGATCTCCTTGAAGTCCAAGGGACTCTCAAGAGTCTTCTCCAACACCACAGTTCAAAAGCATCAATTCTTCGGTGCTCAGCCTTCTTCACAGTCCAAGTCTCACTTCCATACCTGACCACTGGAAAAACCATAGCCTTGACTGTTGCTGCTGCTAAACCGCGCCAGCCGTGTCCGACTCTGTGCGACCCCATAGAAGGCAGCCCACCAGGCTCCGCCATCCCTGGGATTCTCCAGGCAATAACACTGGAGTGGGCCGCCATTTCCTTCTCCAATGCATGAAAGTGAAAGTGGAAGTGAAGTCGCTCAGTCGTGTCCAACTCTTAGCGACCCCATGGACTGCAGCCTACCAGGCTCCTCCATCCATGGGATTTTCCAGGCAAGAGTACTGGAGTGGGGTGCCATTGCCTTCTCCGATAGCCTTGTCTAGATGGACCTTTGTTGGCAAAGTAATGTCTCTGCTTTTGAATATGCTATCTAGGTTGGTCATAACTTTCCTTCCAAGGAGTAAGCGTCTTTTAATTTCATGGCTACAATCACCATCTGCAGTGATTTTGGAGCCCAGTAAAATAAAATATAACACTGTTTCCCCATCTATTTCCCATTACCTTAGGACACTCAAAACTCACACCAAAAGGCCTTAATATTGTCCATCCATCTCCTGAAAGCAAAAACACAGCTATGTAAATTTTTCAAGGCAGCTGCTATTGCTGCCAACAAATTCCTAGTTTGTCTGCTGCTGCAACCTCTACAACCTGTCCACTGCCTCTGTTCTTGGCTTATCTAATTTTGACAAATATTTTCACCTTTGTTGCCAAGCAAATAATTGCTGTGATATTTTAGTACAACCTTTTATTTTTACATATGTCCTGTAGTATATTTCTCACGTCAGATAGACATTGTGGTGTTAGACAGGCTCCCACACTACAATGACTTCTGTTCAAACTGCAGCCCATTAAGGAGACTGATACTGTATCTCTAGGAAATAAAAGGACTGCCAAGACTGCTAAATACAAAACAGACCACTTATTCTTTCTCTACCCACTTTTTGGTGTATGTATGGTACTCAGTCACTTCAGTTGTGTCTCACTCTTCACGACCCCATAGACTGTTGCCCAATCCTCTGTTGGCAGAATTGCCCAGGCAAGAATACGGGAGTGGGTTGCTATTTCCTTCTCTAGGGCATCTTCCCAACCCAGGTATCTCTACCTGCTTTATAAACCTGCCTCTTGACATGCCACTTACAATATTAATAGTTTTGAGCTGAAGACACTTGAAAAACAGTAGCTGCAGGAAAGCTGATCTCCCCTTTCTACTTAAAAGCAAGGAATAAAATTTCCTATGAGAAATATGCTTTCCCTGCACTGGGGAGAAAAGGACATTTTTATCAGTAGAGACTGGGAGTTGAGCTTGAGATGAATCTGTGCAAACAGACCTACTAAACTAACCTGAATCTTCCTTTAGTTCAGTTCAGTCACTCAGTTGTGTCTGATTCTTTGTGACCCCATAAATCACAGCATGCCAGGCCTCCCTGTCCATCACCAACTCCCAGAGTTCACCCAAACTCATGTGCATCGAGTCTGTGATGCCATCCAGCCATCTCATCCTCTGCCATCCCCTTCTCCTCCTGCCCCCAATCCCTCCCAGCATCAGGGTCTTTTCCAGTGATCAACTCATTGCATGAGGTGGCCAAAGTATTGGAGTTTCAGTTTCAATATCAGTCCTTCCAATGAAAACCTAGGACTTATCTCCTTTAGGATGAACTGGTTGGATCTCCTTGCAGTCCAAGGGACTCACAAGAGTCTTCTCCAGTGCCAGCTCCAGCAGCCAGAGAATCAGCCTGAAGGGGTGAGTGGTGTTGGTGGATGATGATGTAGCCTCTGACTTATAGTACAGAACTACATGTTTATTTCAAGCTTCAGGTTTTCTTTTATACTTTGACAAAAGCATTAGGTCAGAGGTTTGATATTTTTAGTTTTCCCCACCCAGATTTATTGTCTCCAGAAATCATTGTTGTCCTTCAAACAGAGTTCCTGCTTCAGGGATTCTCTCTTTACTATTATCTACTTTCTCTTATGTGTTCTATACTTAACTTGTGATTACATTGTAACTCATGCCACATTCCTCAGTTTATTTCTTATCTTTCTAAATCCTGTTTGCCCCTAGCATCTTAAGATCACTATCTCCTAAAAAGGCTTCTAGCTATTCTTAATTATTCCTAAACCCTAAACTCAGCAAACTTCTTTTGCCATAAATATTTCCCTCACAAACAGGTCTCAGAAAACAGTCCTTCCCATGGCCTCAAGCTGCGGCCTATGTGCTCATCCTGGGACATTCTTTGTAAAGATCCTTGAACAAATGTCAATGGTTATTTTATAGATTATTTTCTGGGCACAACTGCAGAAGGCTTTGTGCTTTCTCATGCTTCTCTCAAGCACCTTAACATTCTTTCCAGCCAACTCAACCGAAAAAAGGAAAGAACAAGTCAGAATCACAAGGCCCAACTCCTTCATCCCGGGACCGTGCCTGTGAGATGAAGAGAGGGGGTTGGGGCTGTGCCTCCATTTTGTCAGTAATGTCTAACGCAGCTCCTGACACTCTAGCACCACAGATTCTTCCTTAGTTTCCCCCATTTTTCCAAGTTACTTTCCTGTAGGTTATCACCCCTGGAGACTTAGTACTCTTTTCCTTTGTCTTGTCTCTTCTCTTCAAACTTATTCTTTGTTAAGAAGCCTATAAGCTATCTCAAGCCTAATTGCTTCTTTGGATTTTCACTTTTTCCTATGAATGCTCTTACGTGTATGGAAGAATAATAAAATTTCTATGCTTTTCTCTTGTTAATCTGTCTTTTGTCAATTCAATAGATAGATCCTAGTCACAGAACCTAGGATGGTGGAGGGAAGTTCTTTATCAACCCTTTTATATGCTTGTTAATACATATTTTATTAGATATACAATGAAAATTAAATTAAAAAGTGCAGATATACACTTTTTTTCTTTTGGTTTTATTGAGATGTAATTGACATACAGCTCTATATAAATTTAAAGTGCAAAACATAATGATTTGACTTACATCATGAAATGACTATCACAATAAGTTTACTAAATATTCATTATCCATATAGATACAAAAGTAAAGAAATAGGAAACACTTTTTATGTGTAATGGGAACTCTTAGTATTTACTCTCTTAATTTTTATCTATAACATACAGCAATATTAATTGTATTTATCACTTTTTCATTATCATTGTGCTCAGTCATGTCTGACTCTTTGTGATGCTATGAACTGTAGTCTGCCAGGCTCCTACATCCATGGGATTTCCCAGGCAAGTATACTGGAGTGGGTTGCCATTTCCTCCTCCAGTGAATCTTTGTGACCCAGGTATCAAACCCACATCTCCTGCATCTCCTTCATTGGCAGATGGATTCTTTACCACTCTGCCACCTATCATTGTACACTAAATCCCTAGTATTCATTTTTTTTAAGGTACTTGTCCACTGTCTTTATCCACATCCCTACTCTCCCTATACCCTGCCTCTGGGAACAACAAATCTGATCACCATTTCTATGAGTTTATTTGTTTCTTTTTGAAGTATAAATGACCTACAACTCTTGTTAGTTCCTATTATAAAGCATAGTGATTTTTTTTCTATACATTTCAAAATGATCACAATAAATTTGTGTACTGTATCTCACCATATAAAGATAATTTCTTCCTTTTGAAATTCCCTTGAGAAATTAAGATATTTAATCATAGTGCAAATCAGTTTAATAAGGAAATATATTTGGAAATATTTGCAAAAAAATTCAGTTTTTAACAATAAGAAAGATTAAAATGTCAGAGGACATTTCATAGGATAACACACACACCATGATGTATAAGACCAAGACAGCAGATTTCAGTATTGAGAAAGAATGTTCTAGTTATCTCTTAATACTCTGTTTAATACTGTTAATTGTGAAAGGATAAACAGATGATGTTAACAGGTAATGAGCAAGGTATTTGTCAATTCTATAACAGAGGGGTAAAATATCCCTATAGCAAAGCAACAAATGGTTGAGACTTTTGTAACTAACAGGTCATTTAGACATAGACATGTAAATATGGATTATATTTTAAATCAAAAGTAGCCTTTCTATGATCAAATGACTGAGATATGGAATCTTTTAAAAGCTCATCTTCAAAATAAAAGAAAATATCAAATGATTGATGTGGTAAGGTGAAAAATGAGTTTCAAAAAGATACCTTCATCAAATCCCTGGAATCTATAAATGTTATCTCATTTGGAAAAAGGCTCTTTGAAGATGGAATTAAGTTAAGGATCTTGAGGCAAAATCATCCTAGATTATAAGGATGGGCTCTGAGACGTACAGGAGAACAGGGAATACAAATGCCTTTCTGACACATCCTGGGGGTGCTGGTCCTGAACTTTTCAAACTCAATCAGGAGCAGTGATACAATGTATATGTTGTATATATTCTATTGTATGCTGCTACTGCTTCTGCTGCTAAGTCACTTCAGTTGTGTCCGACTCTGTGCGACCCCATAGACGGCAGCCCACCAGGCTCCCCCATCCCTGGGATTCTCCAGACAAGAACAGGAGTGGGTTGCCATTTCCTTCTCCAATGCATGAAAGTGAAAACTGAAAATGAAGTCACTCAGTCGTGTCCGATCCTCAGCGACCCCATGGACCCTTCCAGGCTCCTCCATCCATGGGATTTTCCAGGCAAGAGTACTAGAGTGGGTTGCCATTGCCTTCTCTGATTCTATTGTATATATTCTATGTGTTTTTCTTTCTCTCAGAAAAATGACAGAAAGGGAGATGGTGTGAAGGTAAAATAGGAAAAGTGGTTGCTGAAGCTATATTTCATTCTTTCTAGAATACTACAAATTTAATGAAACAGGCTTAAGCAAGAGTTTTTCAGCCTTGGTACTGTGGGCATAGACCTGTTATTACAATAGTTTAGATGGGACAAGTTTTTGTGTAGGAGCTATCTATTAATATGTATTGTAACACATTTGGCAAAATTCCTGTCCTTTACCTGCTCAATGCACACAGTATCTCCCCCTGTCCTTGTGATCATCAAAAATGTCTCTTGGTGTTATTAACTATCCCCTGGGAAGAACACCTCTAAAAAAAAAAAAAAAAAGCCTTGTATTAAGCTTATTGTTTTTATTTCTGTGTGAAATTTGAATTTTCACAGTGACTATGTTTAGGAGATCATTTATATTTCACTTTTATATTGTTAAGTCCTGGGGTCCTAGCAGTGAGCCAGTCATCTCCAGTTCCTGACTTTATGAGGCTTAGAGTCTCAGTGGAAATGACACACAGAAATCAAATTACTACGAAAACAGTAATGATGACAAACAGTTAGTTGCTAACTCATAGCTGTTCCTCTCATCTTTACTAAGAGAACTTGACTTTGTTCTGGATGACAGAATATTCAGTTACATGAGGATGCATATTTTTCTTTGCCAGAAGCTCACTTTGTACTCCCTTGAATTTTTTGAATACAAGGGTGGTTGCTTGTTGAATTCTGTTGAATGAAGTGAAAGAAGTTGTTTTCCGAGCATGCTATAGAAAATATTCTTATTTCTACTATTAAGAAAGCTAATTTTTCTGCCCAACCCTACACCTCCTTTCCCCAGCCTTTGGAAGGATTGAAGCTGAGTTGCAAGAGCCATCTTGTTACCAAGAGAATCAAAGCAACCTAGAGGCTTGATGTAATTGTAATGCTAAAGTGAAAAGTGAAAGTGAAGTCGCTCAGTCGTGTCCGACTCTTAGCGACCCCGTAGACTACAGCCCACCAGGCCCTCCATCCATGGGATTTTCCAGGCAAGAGTACTGGAGTGGGGTGCCATTGCCTTCTCCATTAACAGCGGCTAGGCATATTATATTTACTTGGAGCTGGTATACTTGGTGACAGCCTTAGTGCCCTCGGACACAGAGTGCTTGGCCAGCTCCCCAGGTAGCAGCAAGCACAAGGCAGTCTGGATCTCCCTGGATGCAATAGTCGAGTGCTTGTTGTAATGAATGCATCAGGCACGATGCCTTGCCAGCGATGCACTCAGAAATGTCATTGATGAAGGAGTTCATGATTGCCATGGCCTTGGACGAGATACTGATGTCCGGATGGACTTGCTTCAGCACCTTGTACACATACATGGAGTAGCTCTCCTTGCAGCTGCGCTTGTGCTTCTTGCCGTCCTTCTTCTGGGCCTTGGTCACAGCTTTTTTAGAGCCCTTTTTAGGGGAAGGAGCAGACTTAGCCGGTTCTATTAGAAAGGGAAAGTCACTCAGTAGTGTCCTACTCTTTGCAACCCCATGGACTATGCAATCCATGGAATTCTCTAGGCCAGAATACTAGAGTGGGTACCTTTGCTTTCTCCAGGAGATCTTCCCAATCCAGGGATCGAACCCAGGTCTCCCCGTTGGATTCTTTACAAGCTGAGCCACAAGGGAAGCCCAAATCACTATTATAATATATTACAATAAACTCAAGGCTTGTAAAAGTTGCTTTTAATCAGTTATTCTGTCTCATGAAGCAAATATTACTGATTTCCAAATTGTCCATACTTGTGGTGAGCGAGATATACATGGGTATTAACTAAGGGAAAGTTATGGTATCGTATACTGGTCAGAGAAAGGATGGTGCAAAAGCCCTGAGGTGTAATTTCAAGGATTAAATGAAAGTCTCAGTGAGCAGAGTTTGAAGAAGAATGAGAATGATGTGGCATTGGCTAGAAAGCTAGGCATAACTTGACAAGACATCAAACATGTCTTGTAAAGAGTAAAACAAATGCAGATGGAGGGAGATTGGTTTGAAAGATGTTGCAGGGAGTCAGGATGGTGATGCTTATGGTTGACAAGAGAACTGGCAGTGCTTCTCAGTGGTTCTAACTTCTGTTTTTAATCTGTAAAACATAGCTAGTCTTAAATATAAAACCTAATTTGGGGGGACAGTTTTATTCTAAGCCAGTTAGGTGTGAGTTCTATAGTCACATGCTAATGTAAAGATAGTTACAAAACCAGAAAATTCAAGTTTATATTGCAGTTGGTTAAGAATATTTTATTCATTCTTTCAGGTAAAGAAATATTCTTGCCCAATGCCTAAAATTTGCCTAATGTCTTTTAATCACTCTCTCCACATATTTCTTGAGCATAAAATAAGAGTAGCTCTACACAGTCAGCAAAAACAAGAACGGGAGCTGACTGTGGCTCAGATCATGAACTCCTTATTGCCAAATTCAGACTGAAATTGAAGAAAGTAGGGAAAACCACTAGACCATTCAGGTACGACCTAAATCAAATCCCTTATGATTGTACAGTGGAAGTGAGAAATAGATTTAAGGGCCTAGATCTGATAGATAGAGTGCCTGAAAAACTATGGACAGAGGTTCATGACATTGTTCAGGAGACAGGGATCAAGACCATCCCCATGGAAAAGAAATGCAAAAAAGCAAAATGGCTGTCTGGGGAGGCCTTACAAATAGCTATGAAAAGAAGAGAAGCAAAAAGCAAAGGAGAAAAGGAAACATATAAGCATCTGAATGCAGAGTTCCAAAGAATAGCAAGAAGAGATAAGAAAGCCTTCCTCAGCGATCAATGCAAAGAGGAAAACATCAGAATGGGAAAGACTAGAGATCTCTTCAAGAAAATTAGAGATACCAAGGGAACATTTTATGCAAAGATGGGCTCGAGAAGGCAGAGAAATGGTACGGATCTAACAGAAGCAAAAGATATTAAGAAGAGGTGGCAAGAATACACACAAAAACTGTACAAAAAAGATCTTCATGACCAAGATAATCATGATGGTGTGATCACTGACCTAGAGCCAGACGTCCTGGAATGTGAAGTCAAGTGAGCCTTAGGAAGCATCGCTACGAACAAAGGTAGTAGAGGTGATGGAATACCAGTTGAGCTATTTCAAATCCTGGAAGATGATGCTGTGAAAGTGCTGCACTCAATATGCCAGCAAATTTGGAAAACTCAGCAGTGGCCACAGGACTGGAAAAGGTCAGTTTTCATTCCAATCCCTAAGAAAGGCAATGCAAAAGAATGCTCAAACTACCGCAAAATTGCACTCATTTCACATGCTAGTAAAGTAATGTTCAAAATTCTCCAAGCCGCCTGGCTTGGAGCTTCAGCAATACGTGGACCATGAACTTCCTGATGTTCAAGCTGGTTTTTGAAAAGGCAGAAGAACCAGAGATCAAATTGCGAACATCCACTGGATCATCGAAAAAGGAAGAGAGTTCCAGAAAGCATCTATTTCTGCTTTATTGACTATGCCAAAGCCTTTGACTGTGTGAATCACAATCAACTGTGGAAAATTCTGAAAGAGATGGGAATACCAGACCACCTGATATGCCTCTTGAGAAATCTGTATGCAGGTCAGGAAGCAACAGTTAGAACTGGACATGGAACAACAGACTCGTTCCAAATAGGAAAAGGAGTTCGTCAAGGCTGTATGTTGTCACCCTGCTTATTTAACTTATATGCAGAGTACATCATGAGAAACACTGGGCTGGAAGAAGCACAAGCTGGAATCAAGATTGTCGGGAGAAATATCAATAACCTCAGGTATGCAGATGACACCACCCTTATGGCAGAAAGTGAAGAGGAACTAAAAAGCCTCTTGATGAAAGTGAAAGTGAAAGAGGAGAGTGAAAAAGTTGGCTAAAAGATCAACATTCAGAAAACGAAGATCATGGCATCTGGTCCCATCACTTCATGACAAATAGATGGGGACACAGTAGAAACAGTGTCAGACTTTTTTTGGGGGGCTCCAAAATCACTGCAGATGGTGACTGCAGCCATGAAATTAAAAGATGCTTACTACCTTGGAAGGAAAGTTATGACCAACCTAGATAGCATATTGAAAAGCAGAGACATTACTTTGCCAACAAAGGTCCATCTAGTCAAGGCTATGGTTTTTCCTGTGGTCATGTATGGATGTGAGAGTTGGACTGTGAAGAAGGTTGAGTGCTGAAGAATTGATGCTTTTGAAGTGTGGTGTTGGAGAAGACTCCTGAGAGTCCCTTGGACTGCGAGGAGATTCAACCAGTCTATTCTAAAGGAGATTAGCCCTGGGTGTTCTTTGAAAGGAATGATGCTAAAGCTGAAACTCCAGTACTTTGGCCACCTCATGCGAAGAGGTGACGCATGGAAAAGACTCTGTTGCTGGGAGGGATTGGTGGCAAGAGGAGAAGGGGATGACAGAGGATGAGATGGCTGAATGTCATCACTGCCTTGATGGACGTGAGTTTGAGTGAACTCCAGGCGTTGGTGTTGGATAGGGAGGCCTGGCGTGCTGCGAGTCATGGGGTTGCAAAGAGTCGGACATGACTGAGTGACTGAACTGAACTGAATACAGATATTATTAAAGGAAAAGACAACAAAAATGTTTGGATACTTTAAAAAAAAAAAAAGAAAAAACCTTTGTGGAGGTTAAATTTGAATACCAAAAATACATTCATTTTAAGTGCACAGCTCAATGAATTTTAGTAGATTTATTCATACTGCCATTAAAAATATTGTTAGACTTGCTATTTTCCCATCTTGAGGCTCTGTTCATTTTTCTTTGATTTTTTTTCTCTCTGTTTTTCAAATAGCATAATTTCTATTGTTCTTTCTTTAATTCACTGATTCTTCTGCCCTCTTAAGTTTTCTTTGAGCCCATCTAGTGAATTTGTCATTTGTTACTATATTTTTCAATTCTAGAGTCTGTTTTCTGTTTTGTTTATGGAGATTCTCCCTTTTTGTGCCATTTTCTTTTCAATGTTTTAACATTTGCTACAAATCTTTGAATATATTTATAATAGTCTCTTTGAAATCCTTGTTTGTTAAATCCAATATGTGACCTCAGAATCCATTTATATTGACTGCTGTTTTTTTTTTTTTTCCGACTTAAAGTTACAGTAGCCTGAAGTTTTTTCTTTGATTGTTTGTTCTTGTGAATTTCTTGTAATTTTTTCATTGAAATTTGATATTTTGACTTGAGTTGGTTTTTCTGTGGCAAGTCTTTTTAACTTCCCTGCCATTAATCTCTGGAATATATCTTCTCTGTAGTTGTCACTGAAGTCTGTGTTCAGATTTTTATTTCTTGTTATTATTTTTTTAGCGTAGCATCTGAAGGAGTGTCCTATGCCTACTTAGCATAATATTCAGCCAATGATTTAGGCAAAAGTTATACTCAAACATTGTGATCATGTAAAGCTTCCTCCCTTTGCTGATCTGTCTGTCTGTGGACTGGGAAGCATTTCACCATTCAGCCACGTCTCAAGTATGCCTTCACTTTGACCTTCCCCTGGACCCTCTCAGTTTCCTCGTACATGGATGTAACTTCCTAGTCAAATAGAGATATAGGGAGAGCTTATAAGCCAACCCCTTGCGACTGTCTCATTTTCACAGTCTCCCATCTGGCGGATATCATTCACTCTTCACCCCAGTATGAACAGAAACTTTAGGCTAATGGGGAGCTGCATAATTTGTCCATGCTTTCCTGTGGCATTTTCTGCTTTTCCTGAAAATTCTGAATGTCACGTTTTTTCTCACCTTCTATTCCAAATAAAATTTGTCCCTCTAACAAGTAACTCTGTTGGTCTTCATAGCAATACCATGAAGTTACTGCAGCCTTTGAGTCTGGGTGGATTGCAGTAACCTAGGCAAGAAGGCTGCAGACTAAGCTTTTTTCCCACAGATTTCTTTTCTTTTTATTTTTTTAACTTGTTGATTTATTTTCATCAATATCTAGAGCCTTGAAATGATTTTGGAGGGCAATTTGGTTGTGTATATTTGCTTTGAAAAATGTACCAACCTCATCATGAACTATCAAGTGGTTGCTTATTAATACTCTGCCTTATATGCACACACATTCTTAAATAACCTATTTAGTATATCTGTAATACTTGGATAAAAGGAAGTATTCTCCTTTGGATTTTTATCTAGAGTGCCTTGAATTTGCTTTTTGTCTTGTAAGCAAAAGTTTATTTGAGCACTGCATAAGCGATTCTAGTTTTAATACTAAGGAAATTACCTATTACTCCTTCAGGAGTATTTATATTTTCCTATTGTTTTTTTTAACCTAGCTGAAGTTTTTGACTGAGTTATAAATCTGAGTTATACATCTAAATGGCCAGTTCAAAGGCTATTCTTTCTATTGTGATACCACTTTTCTCTTTGTTCATTTCTAATCTTTATCCTTACATTTGAACAACTGGCAATAATGGGTTTTTATTTTGATATATCCATGGCTTCAGATAATAATGAATGTAACAGATATTGGCCATTTTATTATTATCCTGAAATTGAATGTTTTTATTTCAGTGGAATCTTCCACTGTAGAGATCTTTATTTTATTTTATTTTTTTTTTTTTTTTTTTTAAGTTTAATTTTATTTTTTAACTTTATAATATTGTATTGGTTTTGCCATATATCGAAATGAATCCACCACAGGTATACATGTGTTCCCCATCCTGAACCCTCCTCCCTCTTCCTTCCGCATACCATCCCTCTGGGTCATCCCAGTGCACCAGCCCCAAGCATCCAGTATCCTGCATCGAACCTGGACTGGCGACTCGTTTCATATATGATATTATACATATTTCAATGCCATTCTCCCAAATCATCCCACCCTCTCCCTCTCCCACAGAGTCCAAAAGACTGTTCTATACATCAGTGTCTCTTTTGCTGTCTCATATACAGGGTTATTGTTACCATCTTTCTAAATTCCATGTATATGCATTAGTATACTGTATTGGTGTTCTTCTTTCTGGCTTACTTCACTCTGTATAATAGGCTCCAGTTTCATCCACCTCATTAGAACTGATTCAAATGTATTCTTTTTAATGGCTGAGTAATACTCCATCGTGTATATGTACCACAGCTTTCTGATCCATTCATCTGCTGATGGACATCTAGGTTGCTTCCATGTCCTGGCTATTATAAACAGTGCTGCGATGAACATTGGGGTACACGTGTCTCTTTCAATTCTGGTTTCCTCAGTGTGTATGCCCAGCAGTGGGATTGCTGGATCATAAGGCAGTTCTATTTCCAGTTTTTTAAGGAATCTCCAGACTGTTCTCCATAGTGGCTGTACTAGTTTGCATTCCCACCAACAGTGTAAGAGGGTTCCCTTTTCTCCACACCCTCTCCAGCATTTATTGCTTGTAGACTTTTGGATCGCAGCCATTCTGACTGGCGTGTAATGGTGCCTCATAGTGGTTTTGATTTGAATTTCTCTGATAATGAGTTTATAGATTCAATGCAATCCCTATCAAGCTACCAACGGTATTCTTCACAGAGCTAGAACAAATAATTTCACAATTTGTATGGAAATACAAAAAACCTCGAATAGCCAAAGCTATCTTGAGAAAGAAGAATGGAACTGGAGGAATCAACCTGCCTGACTTCAGGCTCTACTAGAAAGCCACAGTCATCAAGACAGTATGGTACTGGCACAAAGACAGAAATATAGATCAGTGGAACAAAATAGAAAGCCCAGAGATAAATCCACGCACATATGGACACCTTATCTTTGACAAAGGAGGCAAGAATATACAATGGATTAAAGACACTGTAGAGATCTTGACAGGAAGATTTATCTCTACCTAATTCTTAAAAACTAAGGCATGCATTAGTCCTGGGTTCTGCTGATTTTCTGTTTTCATCCAAGAACTCGAATCTAGAAGAGTGACACAAAGATGCAGAGAGGTTTAAAAATTATTAATTTCAGAGTCTGGCAATGATGTATTCAATGGAAAAAATGACACTGACCCCATGCTCATCAAACTGCTACAGTGTTGCCTACCTTGTTCCCTAAAATTTTTGTTTCATATCCGTTTTATGAGTCTCAGTTCAGTTCAGTTCAGTCGCTCAGTCGTGTCCGACTCTTTGCTACCCCATGAATCCCAGCATGCCAGGCCTCCCTGTCCATCACCAACTCCCGGAGTTCACTCAGACCCACGTCCATCGAGTCAGTGATGCCATCCAGCCATCTCATCCTCTGTCGTCCCCTTCTCCTCCTGCCCCCAATCACTCCCAGCATCAGAGTCTTTTCCGATGAGTCAACTCTATGAGTCTAGTTCTTTAAATTCCTAACAATGTTATAAGCCACCTAATATTCTTCTAATGAAATATAAGCTAGCCATAGTTTGGACTAATGCAAGTTATTTTGATATATGCTGTGTTGAGCCATACTGGAACCTGAAGCAAAAGAAAAACTCAAACACTGATAATGTGTTTATTTGATATTTTGTTCACCATAAATCTTTATTTATATTAACTTTATTTCTTAAGAAATTTTTATTGAAATATTTTGCATCTTGCTTATTTAAGTGTTTTTGTTGTGGTATGGTCACTAAGTCCTATCCAGCTGTTTTGTCACCCCAAGGACTGTAACCCACCAGGCTCCTCTGTCCATGAGATCCCCCAAGCAAGGATACTGGAGTGGGTTGCCATTTCCTTCTCCAGGGGATCTTCCCGACCTAAGGATCGAACCTGCATCTCCTGCATTGGCAGGCAGATTCTTTACTGCTGAGCCACCAGAGAAGCCCATCTGAGCATTTTAGAGGATCCCTAGCATTTATGCCCACTACAAGTGCTTTATCTTACCATAGGCCTAGCACTGGTGAGGTCAGCTAAACATCAATAGTCAATGTACAAGAGGCTGAAGGATGTTGAATGAAAACATCAAATGATCTATAAAAACTTAATGTAGTTGTCGAGTCTTGGAGATTGTTACACACCAAAATGTAGAAATACAAAATAGAGACTATTCTTTGGTTTAGCATATATTATTATGCCAGAGACTATTTCTTATTCTAAATTTATTATTTAATTATATTAGAAATAAAGACCTATTCTCTTTCATTTGAAGACAATTAATCTGTCTGTATTGGTCCCTAGAAAAAATATCATGAAATTATTGTGTTGCGACAACTTGTGATAACAACGAGAAACATCTTCCCTGCCTGCCTGCTAAGTCATTTAGTCGGGTCCAACTCTCTGAGATCCTATGGACTATAGCCCAGCAGCCTCTTCTGTCCATGGGATTCTTCTGGCAAGACTACTGGAGTGGTTGCCATGCCCTCCTCTAAGAAACATCCTATTCTCTTAATATTCTTATAGAATTTTCATTTAAAGTTAAAAAGACTTTCAGTGGCCTATTTAATAAACACAAGCTATAGAATGTCATTGTTAGTGTGAACTTAACACATTATTGGCCAGGGGATTTTTGCAGAAACTAATGCCTGTGGCTGGCGATTTGTTATGTCAGTGTATATAGAAACACTCTGGTCAATAACGTTTGGGTAGCAAAAGACATATTAATATGTCTCTGGTCAGTAAGTTGTTAACATAGATTCTGATTACATTTAGTCATTTTAGGGAAACTGACTCATATATTTCATCATGAAGTCTTCACAGTAGAATAGGATGTAGCCTCACCAGGAGACATGTAACACATTCTCCCAAGTGAATGGAAAGATAGGCAGTTTACACACACACACACACACACACACAAATCCAGAATGCTAATTTATTAACTTCCAGTAGGAAATATTATTGTCATGAGGACTGTTATCAGATGTACACTACCAGACAAATCATAATGAGAACATTATATGTAATTGTGAATCACATCCCCACCCCAAGTCCCCCAACATCAGGACAGAAGACTGTTGGTTGAGTACCAGTGGGTTTATAATACACACATTTAAGTTTTCTCCCTCCAGGTTAGTGATTGAATAGTCATGAACAACATTTAACTTCAATTATTTTTCATTCCACGCAGGGAAGACTGATCAGTTTCTTATCTGACTCACGCTGTCTTTACTTACATGGAATCATGTGTGCATTTTGGACTCAGGCAAGTCTTGCTGGCCAGGATAGATTTAGGCTTCTATAAATTAATGTTACCTGGTTTTTATAATATGTATAGAGAAATATCACAATAATTTGGAAAAAACTGTAACAACCAAATTTAAACATATAAAACAAGTCTAATAATGCTTATTTTATAAAGCTTCCGGAAACAATTTTAATTTGTAAGAGGATTAACTTTAAATTATATATTGTATGCAAAGCTAACTGTAAAATCTTTCTTGTTTATCATGTTGCTTTGTTTCTGAGAAAATCAGATCAGATCAGTCGCTTAGTTGTGTCCAACTCTTTGCAACCCCATGAATCGCAGCACGCCAGGCCTCCCTGTCCACCAACTCCCGGAGTTCACTCAGACTCACATCCATCGAGTCAGTGATGCCATCCAGCCATCTCATCCTCTGTCGTCCCCTTCTCCTCTTGCCCCCAGTCCCTCCCAGAATCAGAGTCTTTTCCAATGAGTCAACTCTTTGCATGAGGTGGCCAAAGTACTGGAGTTTCAGCTTTAGCATCATTCCTTCCAAAGAAATCCCAGGGCTGATCTCCTTCAGAATGGACTGGTTGGATGTCCTTGTGGTCCAAGGGACTCTCAAGAGTCTTCTCCAACACCACACTTCAAAAGCATCAATTCTTCGGCGCTCAGCCTTCTTCACAGTCCAACTCTCACATCCATACATGACCACAGGAAAAACCATAGCCTTGACTAGACAAACCTTTGTTGGCAAAGTAATGTCTCTGCTTTTGAATATGCTATCTAGGTTGGTCATAACTTTCCTTCCAAAGAGTAAGCATCTTTTAATTTCATGGCTGCAGTCACCATCTGCAGTGATTTTGGAGCCCAGAAAAATAAAGTCTGACACTGTTTCCACTGTTTCCCCATCTATTTCCCATGAAATGATGGGACCGGATGCCATGATCTTCATTTTCTGAATGTTGAGCTTTAAGCCAACTTTTTCACTCTCCACTTTCACTTTCATCAAGAGGCTTTTGAGTTCCTCTTCACTTTCTGCCATAAGGGTGGTGTCATCTGCATATCTGAGGTTATTGATATTTCTCCCGACAATCTTGATTCCAGCTTGTGTTTCTTCCAGTCCAGCGTTTCTCATGATGTACTCTGCATATAAGTTAAATAAACAGGGTGACAATATACAGCCTTGGCAAACTCCTTTTCCTATTTGGAACCAGTCTGTTGTTCCATGTCCAGTTCTAACTGTTACTTCCTGATCTGCATACACATTTCTCAAGAGGCAGATCAGGTGGTCTGGTATTCCCATCTCTTTCAGAATTTTGCACAGTTTATTGTGATCCACACAGTCAAAGGCTTTGGCATAGTCAATAAAGCAGAAATAGATGCTTTTCTGGAACTCTCTTGCTTTTTCCATGATCCTGCGGATGTTGACAATTTGATCTCTGGTTCTTCTGCCTTTTCTAAAACCAGCTTGAACATCAGGAAGTTCACGGTTCACATATTGCTGAAGCCTGGCTTGGAGAATCTCCTTTATAACGAGGTCATTACAGAGCATTGAGTGGAGTTCCTTGTGCTGTACAGTAGGATCTTATTAGTTATCTATTTTATGTATAATAATGTGTATATGTCAATCCCAGTCTCCCAGTGTATCCCTTCCCAGACTTTGCCCCTTGGTAACCATAAGTTTGTTTTCTACGTTTGTAACTTTATTTCTGTTTTGTAAATAGATTCATTTGTACAACTTTTTTAGATTCCACATATAAGTGATATTATATGATATTTGTCTTTCTGTTTCTGACTTACTTCACTCAATATGACAACCATCCATGTTGCTGCAAATGGCAATCTTTTATGGCTGAGTAGTATTCCACTTTATATATGTATCACATCTTCTTTATCCATTACTATGTTGATGGACATATAGGTTTCTTCCATGCCCTGGCTATTGTAAATAATGCTGCAGTGAACATTGGGGTGTATGTACCTTTTTGAATTAAGAGTTCTCTCTGGATATATACCCAAAAGTGGGATTGTTGGTCATATGGCATCTCTGTATTTAGTTTTTTAAGGAACCTCCATAGGGCTCTCTGTAGTGACTGCATCAATTGACATTTCCACCAACACTGTAGGAGAGTTCCCTTTTCTCCAAACTTTTTCCAGTATGTCTTGTTTATAGCTTTTTTGATGATGGTTATTCTGACTGGTGTGAGGTGATAACTCATTGTAGTTTTGATTTCTCTTTCTCTAACAATTAGTGGTGTTGAGCATCTTTTCATATGCCTCTTGGACATCTGTATGTCATCTTTGGTAAGATGTCTATTTAGATCTTCCACCCATTTTTGGTTGAGGGTTTTTTTTTTTTTTTGATACTGACCTACATGATCTGCTTGTATATTTGATTTGAATATGAAGGAGAGAAAATAATATTAACCACGATTTATGATTGTAGTCTAAATGGCATTTAGACTACATTTAGAAAGGCAATACACTTATAGATAATTCAACCATTGATCCTATATATATATATATATATATATATATATATAATTTATTATGTGGTAGATTTTGGATATATGTTGTTAAACTTAGTGTGGTACCTGAAAACAGGAGCATTTTTTTCTCATAGTGGTTGCAGAGAAATAAATGAGTAGTTGTATAGTAGTGTGGCACATTTTGTGATAAAACATAAACCCAGGGGCTATGTTGAAACACACAGATCAGTTCAGTCACTCAGTAGTGTCCAACTGCTTGTGACCCCATGGACTGTAGCATTCCAGGTTTCCGTGCCCATCACCAACTCCTGGAGCTTGCTCAAACTCATGTTCATCAAGTTGGTGATGCCATCCAACCATCTCATCCTCTGTTGTCCCCTTCTCCTCCTGCCTTCAGTCTTTCCCAGCATCAGGATCTTTTCCAATAAGTCAGGAAAAGACTTCACATCAGGTGGCCAAAATATTGGAGCTTCAGCTTCAGCATCAGTCCTTCCAATGACTATTCAGGACTGGTTTTCTTTAGGATGGACTGGTTGGATCTCCTTGCAGTCCAAAGAGCTTTCAAGAGTCTTTTCCAACACCACAGTTCAAAATATCAATTCATCAGTACTCAGCTTTCTTTATGGTCCAACTTTCATATCCATGCACAACTACTGGAAAAACCATAGCTTTGACTAGATATACCTTTTTCAACAAAATAATGTCTCTGCTTTTTAATATGCTGTTTGGGTTTGTCATAGCTTTTCTTCCAAAGAGAAAGAGTCTTTTGATTTCATGGCTGCAGTTACCATCTGAAGTGATTTTGGAGCCCAAGAAAATAAATTCTCTCACTATTTCCATTGTTTCCCCATCTATTTGCCATGAAGTGATGGGACAGGATGTCATGATCTTAGTTTTATGAATGTTGAGTTTTAAGCCAGCTTTTTCACTCTCCTCTTTCACTTTCATCAAGAGGCTCTTTAGTTCCTCTTCACTTTCTGCCATAAGAGTGGTGTCATCTGTGTGAAAACACAGGAGGAAATGTTACTTATATTTATGACTCTATTTTACAGATAAGTTATGCCCACAGAAGTAAATAACATATCAAATGTATTAAAAAGTACTAAATGATGGCAAAGCCAGCATTTAAATCTTACTTTATTTCTGATTCTATAAATTAATTACCTAATAATACTACCATATTGCCTTCCCATATATATTGAGTACCTATTTCAGAGACTAAATTTTACATATGTTGTCTTATTTAAATATCAAAATAAAACCCTTTGAAATAGTATGGTTGTATTTTTTATCAACTTTTATACTAGGGTACTTGCCTTCAGGGAGGTACATAATGTTCAAATGATAAAATACAAGGATGACTGGAACCCAGTTTTTTCTGACCTCAAAATATATGGTTTTAAAATTTTTCTGTTAAAACAGGACATTTCATAATACTTGCCATTTTCTTAAGGCCAGTTACAACACTAGTTCACTGTATTCTGAAATTCAGTGACTTTTAGTCCAAAACCATTACAACAAAGTGTGCAAGCACCATAGGGTTAATATTGAACAGATGTATATATTCTATAATATAATTACATATTTATTGATGCCAATGTTTATTATATATATGTGCATTAACTGGTGTTTTTCTCATTTTCCTACTTAATTTTGGAATTTTTAATGGCTGGATCTTGTTACTCTAGCTCAATTTTCCTCCTTTGCATTGCTCAGTATGACATTTTATACTCAACATGTGTTCTGCAACATTGGTGGAAAAAATAAATTCCTTTGTTTGTATGTGTATGCATCCACATATCATAGTATATTCAAGCTGCCTGTGAAAACGGGTGTAATTTGGGCAGGGAATTCTGGCTGCATGTTAATTCACTCATCTATTATGGGGAATTGAAAACATTTGTATAGAAGTCTGTGTGTTTTATCCTTTCATCCATATTTTCCACCTGTGTATGACTGGACACTCATCTAGGCTCAGCCTTGATCTCTTTGGGGTCAATATGAGGAGATACTAACTTAATCCAGAAGGAGAGGAAAAGTTTTGCTTCTGAGGAGCTGATAAACATAGTGTATGTTTATTATCTGGGTCATACTGCATTGCTCATCCAAAAGGACATTAATGAGACTAAGCATCTTAAACCCATGGTCATATTTGCCATCTTTCCTCAGAAGAGAGTGGCTACATTTCTATTCTTAATGTGAAAAAGAACCTTCAAGGGAGGGGAAAAACTGTGCTGGAATAGCTCTACATGCCGTTTATTTCTGGATGGCTAAAAAGATCAATGTCCTTGCCTTGAGCTCGTGAATTAATATCCTCAGCTATCAAGGAATGAGACATTGTGCACAGCAACTTGTTCTTCACTGCTAACTTCTTGTCATAAGTAAAGAAATAATAAGGTGGTTTCATAATTGGTGCCCCCTTTGGGATATAGCATTACTATATCTTACAAATCACTAATAACTATAATGTGGGACCTGACTTACGTATTCTATATAAATGAGATAATTTCTATTAGGCATGTGAAAAGCATGGCTCTGAGTAGATGAGCCTTAAAAGAGATGTCCTTTATTATCTCCAGAGGTAATCATAATTCCATTTGGTTTAGTGAGGTCCAGGCGGGGTTTTGAAAATGAATTTCACTATTACCTTGCTTTAGTAAACAATTAGTTTGTGATTGTGATGAACCATTTACAAAATGTCAATCATAATATCTTTAACAATAATAAAATTATATATTTGCTTATTCAGCAAATATTCATTAAATATTTATTAAGAGCCCAATATTTTGCTGGTCATTATGTATATACATTTAACTTTAAATCACTTTAGAGCTTAGAATCGTGACAATAAAAGTATTTCTATGTGATAAATATAATGAGAAAATACAGGTAACAAATTGGAGGAAATACTTTTGGTTTAACAAGAGTAAAACCAGATCCACAGAACACAGAATGGCCAAGGTGAAGGTCCATGATTTGTAACTCAATATTGAGACTGCGAAGACCTGGACATGACGGAGCACAGTACTGCAGCAGTAGCACAATCCTCATTAAGACCCTTTCTTCACTGACTTCCAGGGTACAATTCTTACCTGATTTCCTCTTACCACTCAAATCACTCTTCTCTCAGCCTTCTTTTCTAGCTCACTCTTATAATCTTCTCTAATACTGGAGGGTTCTGGAGCTCAGTGACGAGTTTTTCTCTTTTCTGAATATCTTAATTATCTGGTCCCATGGTGTCACAACAATCTACATGATGATAATTGCTAGATTTATTGAGTTAGACTGGAGCTCTCCCCTGAACTACTAATGACTATCTCTTTCACAGATGTCTAATAGATTTCTCACACTTACCATGTTCAAAAGATAGCTCTTGATATTTCCCTTCTAATCTGCTTTACCCTGGAGGTCTGCATTATTTGTGTCCTCGCCTTGTAATAGCTCCCTATGGCTGCTCTAACAAATTACTACAAATTCAGGGTTTAACAATGCAAATACTTTTATCTTTGTTCTGGGAGGCCGAATATAAAACAGGTATAACAGGGCTAAAACTGGAAGTATCAACAGTGCTATGATTCCTCTGGAGGTTCTGGGTAGATTCGTCTTCCAGCTTCTGGTGTCTACCAACATTCCTTAACTTGTGGGCACATTATGTTTATTATCTGACCTGTGATCAATTTTCTTTCTCTTCTGTTTATGGGTAAAACTCTTCTTTTCTTACGTAATTACCTTTAGCATTTAGGGCCCAACTGGATAATCCAGGATAATCTCACCATCTCAAAATCCTTACTTTAATTATATATGCAAATACATTTTTTCTTTTTTCATTTTTCCATTATAAGGTGACAATCCTAGCTTTAGAGATTAGGATCTTTTGGGAAAGAGGCATTTCCCAGCCTATAACAGCGTCCTTCAGATCTTTACTGAGATATTAATGCCTTTGCAATTCCCTCCTGACCACCTTTTAAAAATCTCCCTCTCACTACTGTCAATGCCTCACACTTACCATCCCTCTTTCCTATCTTTTGTTCTTGTAGCCCTTATCACCACATAAAATAATTATATATCAAATAATTAAAATTATAAATAATGTATATATTTGTATATATATTCAGTTCAGTTCAGTCGCTTGGTGGGTGTCCGGGAGCCCCGACCCCATGAATCACAGCACGCCAGGCTTCCCTGTCCATCACAAACTCGAGAGTTCACTCAGACTCACGCCCATCAAGTCAGTGATGCCCATCCAGCCATCTCATCCTCTGTCGTCCCCTTCTCCTCCTGCCCCCAATCCCTCTCCCAGCATCAGAGTCTTTTCCAATGAGTCAACTCTTCACATGAGGTGGCTAAAGTACTGGAGTTGTTCCATGTCAGTTCTAACTGTTTGCTTCTGACCTGCATACAAATTTCTCAAGAGGCAGATCAGGTGGTCTACTTGCAGTCAAAGGACTCTCAAGAGTCTTCTCAACACCACAGTTCAAAAAGCATCAATTCTTCAGCACTCAGCTTTCTTCACAGTCAACTCTCACATCCATACATGACCACTGGAAAAACCATAGCCTTGACTAGATGGACCTTTGTTGGCAAAGTAATGTCTCTGCTTTTGAATATGCTATCTAGGTTGGTCATAACTTTCCTTCAAGGAGTAAGCGTCTTTTAATTTCATGGCTGCAGTCACCATCTGCAGTGATTTTGGAACCCCCAAAATAAAGTCTGACACTGTTTCCACTGTTTCCCCATCTATTTCCATGAAGTGATGGGACCAGATGCCATGATCTTCATTTTCTGAATGTTGAGCTTTTAAGCCAACTTTTTCCTCTCCTCTTTCACTTTCATCAGAGTTTATTATATATATGTGCATTAACTAGTATTTTTCTCATTTTCCTACTTAATTTTGGAATTTTTAATGGCTGGATCTCTTATTACTCTATTCAATTTCCCTCCTTTGCATTTACTCAGTATGACATTTTATATAACATGTGTTCTGCAACATTGGTGGAAAAATAAATTCCTTTGTTTGTGTAGCAGCCATCCACATATCATAGTATATTCAAACTGCCTGTGAAAGCAGGTGTAATTTGGGCAGAATTCTGGCTGCATGTTGAATTCACTCATCTATTATGGGGAATTAGAAACATTTAATATAGAAGTCTGTATGTTTATCCTTTCATCCATATTTTCCACCTCGTGTATGACTGGACACTCATCTAGGCTCAGCCTTCCCAGTCTCTTTGGGGTCAATATGAGGAGATACTAGCAATCAGAAGGAGAGGAAAGTTTGCTTCTGAGGGCCCCAGATAAACATAGTGTATATTTTATTATCTAGGTCACATACTGCATTGCTCATCCAAAGGACGTGTGAGACTAAGCATCTCACAAACCCATGGTCATATTGCCATCTTTCCTCAGAAGAAGTGGCTGCATTTCTATTCTTAATGTGAAAAAGAACCTTCAAGGGAGGAAAAACTGTGCTGGAATAGGCTCTACATGCCGTTTATTTCTGGATAGCTAAAGATCAATGTCCTTGCCTTGAGCTCGTGAATTAATATCCTCAACTATCAGGAATGAGACATTGTGCACAATAACTTGTTCTTCACTCTTCTTCTTGTCATAAGTAAAGAAATAATAAGGTGGCTTCATAATTGGTGCCCCATAGGATATAGCATTACTATATCTTACAAATCACTATGCTAATGTGGACCTGACTTCATTATTCTATATAAATGAGATAATTTCTATTAGGCATGTGAAAGCATGGCTCCTGGTAGATAGACCTTAAAGGATGTACTTTATTATCTCAGAGGTAATCATAATTCCATTTGGTTTAGTGAGTCCAGGCGGGGTTTTGAAAATGAATTTCACACTATTACCTTGCTTTAGTAAACAATTAGTTTGTGATTGTGATAGACCATTTACAAAATGTATCAATCATAATATCTTTAACAATAATAAAATTATATATTTGCTTATTCAGCAAATATTCATTAAATATTTATTAAGAGCCCAATATTTTGCTGGTCATTATGTATATACATTTAACTAAATCACTTTAGAGCTTAGAATCGTGACAATAAAAGTATTTCTATGTGATAAATATAATGAGAAAATACAGGTAACAAATTGGAGGAAATACTTGTAACAAGAGTAAAACCAGATCCACAGAACACAAGAATGGCCAAGGTGAGTCCATGATTTGTAACTCCAATGTGAGACTACGAGCCTGGACATGGCGAGGACACAGTACTGCAGCAGTAGCACAATCCTCATTAAGACCCTTTCTTCACTGACTTCCAGGGTACAATTCTTACCTGATTTCCTCTTACCACTCAAATCCACTCTTCTACTCAGCCTTCTTTTCACAGCTCACTCTTATAATCTTCTCTCTAATGCTGGAGGTTCTGGAGCTCAGTGGCGAGTTTTTCTCTTTTCTAGACTATACTTAATTATGGTCCCATGGTGTCACAACAATCACATGATGATAATTGCTAGATTTATTGAGTTAGACTGGAGCTCTGAACTACTAATGACTATCTCTTTCACAGATGTCTAGCCGTTTCTCACACTTACTGTATTCCAGATGGCTCTTGTCTTCCCCTTCTAATCTGCTTTACCCTGGAGGTCTGCATTATTTGTGTCTAGAAGCCTTATAACCAGCTCCCTATGGCTGCTCTAACAAATTACTACAAATTCAGGGCTTAACAGTACAGGCACTTTTATCTTTGTTCTGGAGGCCGTAAATATAAAACAGGTATAACAGGGCTAAAGCAAGTATCAACAGTGCTATGATTCCTCTGGAGGTTCTGGGTAGATTCGTCTTTTTAACTAGTGTCTCTAACATTCAGAATGTTGAGCTTAAGCCAACTTTTTCACTTCCACTTTCACTTTCATCAAGAGGCTTTGAGTTCCTTTCTTCACTTTCTGCCATAAGGGTGGTGTCATCTGCATATCTGAGGTTATTGATATTTCTCCCAGCAATCTTGATTCCAGCTTGTGTTTCTTCCAGTCCAGCGTTTCATGATGTACTCTGCATATAAGTTAAATAAACAGGGTGACAATATACAGCCTTGATGAAAACTCCTTTCCTATTTGGAACCAGTCTGTTGTTCCATGTCCAGTTCTAACTGTTGCTTCCTGGATCTTATTAGTTATCTATTTTATGTATAATAATGTGTATATGTCAATCCCAGTCTCCCAGTGTATCCTTCCCAGACTTTGCCCCTTGGTAACCATAAGTTTGTTTTCTACGTTTGTAACTTTATTTCTGTTTTGTAAATAGATTCATTTGTACAACTTTTTAGATTCCACATATAAGTGATATTATATGATATTTGTCTTTCTGTTTCTGACTTACTTCACTCAATATGACAACCATCCATGTTGCTGCAAATGGCAATCTTTTATGGCTGAGTAGTATTCCACTTTATATATGTATCACATCTTCTTTATCCATTACTATGTTGATGGACATATAGGTTTCTTCCATGCCCTGGCTATTGTAAATAATGCTGCAGTGAACATTGGGGTGTATGTACCTTTTGAATTAAGAGTTCTCTCTGGATATATACCCAAAAGTGGGATTGTTGGTCATATGGCATCTCTGTATTTAGTTTTTAAGGAACCTCCATAGGGCTCTCTGTAGTGACTGCATCAATTGACATTTCCACCAACACTGTAGGAGAGTTCCTTTTCCAAACTTTTTCCAGTATGTCTTGTTTATAGCTTTTTTGATGATGGTTATTCTGACTGGTGTGAGGTGATAACTCATTGTAGTTTTGATTTCTCTTTCTCTAACAATTAGTGGTGTTGAGCATCTTTTCATATGCCTCTTGGACATCTGTATGTCATCTTTGGTAAGATGTCTATTTAGATCTTCCACCCATTTTTGGTTGAGGGTTTTTTTTTTTTTTTTTTTTGATACTGACCTACATGATCTGCTTGTATATTTGATTTGAATATGAAGGAGAGAAAATAATATTAACCACGATTTATGATTGTAGTCTAAATGGCATTTAGACTACATTTAGAAAGGCAATACACTTATAGATAATTCAACCATTGATCCTATATATATATATATATATATATATATATTTTTATTATGTGGTAGATTTTGGATATATGTTGTTAAACTTAGTGTGGTACCTGAAAACAGGAGCATTTTTTCTCATAGTGGTTGCAGAGAAATAAATGAGTAGTTGTATAGTAGTGTGGCACATTTTGTGATAAAACATAAACCCAGGGGCTATGTTGAAACACACAGATCAGTTCAGTCACTCAGTAGTGTCCAACTGCTTGTGACCCCATGGACTGTAGCATTCCAGGTTTCCGTGCCCATCACCAACTCCTGGAGCTTGCTCAAACTCATGTTCATCAAGTTGGTGATGCCATCCAACCATCTCATCCTCTGTTGTCCCCTTCTCCTCCTGCCTTCAGTCTTTCCCAGCATCAGGATCTTTTCCAATAAGTCAGGAAAAGACTTCACATCAGGTGGCCAAAATATTGGAGCTTCAGCTTCAGCATCAGTCCTTCCAATGACTATTCAGGACTGGTTTTCTTTAGGATGGACTGGTTGGATCTCCTTGCAGTCCAAAGAGCTTTCAAGAGTCTTTTCCAACACCACAGTTCAAAATATCAATTCATCAGTACTCAGCTTTCTTTATGGTCCAACTTTCATATCCATGCACAACTACTGGAAAACCATAGCTTTGACTAGATATACCTTTTTCAACAAAATAATGTCTCTGCTTTTTAATATGCTGTTTGGGTTTGTCATAGCTTTTCTTCCAAAGAGAAAGAGTCTTTTGATTTCATGGCTGCAGTTACCATCTGAAGTGATTTTGGAGCCCAAGAAAATAAATTCTCTCACTATTTCCATTGTTTCCCCATCTATTTGCCATGAAGTGATGGGACAGGATGTCATGATCTTAGTTTTATGAATGTTGAGTTTTAAGCCAGCTTTTTCACTCTCCTCTTTCACTTTCATCAAGAGGCTCTTTAGTTCCTCTTCACTTTCTGCCATAAGAGTGGTGTCATCTGTGTGAAAACACAGGAGGAAATGTTACTTATATTTATGACTCTATTTTACAGATAAGTTATGCCCACAGAAGTAAATAACATATCAAATGTATTAAAAAGTACTAAATGATGGCAAAGCCAGCATTTAAATCTTACTTTATTTCTGATTCTATAAATTAATTACCTAATAATACTACCATATTGCCTTCCCATATATATTGAGTACCTATTTCAGAGACTAAATTTTACATATGTTGTCTTATTTAAATATCAAAATAAAACCCTTTGAAATAGTATGGTTGTATTTTTTATCAACTTTTATACTAGGGTACTTGCCTTCAGGGAGGGTACATAATGTTCAAATGATAAAATACAAGGATGACTGGAACCCAGTTTTTCTGACCTCAAAATATATGGTTTTAAAATTTTTCTGTTAAAACAGGACATTTCATAATACTTGCCATTTTCTTAAGGCCAGTTACAACACTAGTTCACTGTATTCTGAAATTCAGTGACTTTTAGTCCAAAACCATTACAACAAAGTGTGCAAGCACCATAGGGTTAATATTGAACAGATGTATATATTCTATAATATAATTACATATTTATTGATGCCAATGTTTATTATATATATGTGCATTAACTGGTGTTTTTTCTCATTTTCCTACTTAATTTTGGAATTTTTTAATGGCTGGATCTTGTTACTCTAGCTCAATTTTCCCTCCTTTGCATTGCTCAGTATGACATTTTATACTCAACATGTGTTCTGCAACATTGGTGGAAAAAATAAATTCCTTTGTTTGTATGTGTATGCATCCACATATCATAGTATATTCAAGCTGCCTGTGAAAACGGGTGTAATTTGGGCAGGGAATTCTGGCTGCATGTTAATTCACTCATCTATTATGGGGGAATTGAAAACATTTGTATAGAAGTCTGTGTGTTTTATCCTTTCATCCATATTTTCCACCTCGTGTATGACTGGACACTCATCTAGGCTCAGCCTTGATCTCTTTGGGGTCAATATGAGGAGATACTAACTTAATCCAGAAGGAGAGGAAAAGTTTTGCTTCTGAGGAGCTGATAAACATAGTGTATGTTTATTATCTGGGTCATACTGCATTGCTCATCCAAAAGGACATTAATGAGACTAAGCATCTCTAAACCCATGGTCATATTTGCCATCTTTCCTCAGAAGAGAGTGGCTACATTTCTATTCTTAATGTGAAAAAGAACCTTCAAGGGAGGGGGAAAAACTGTGCTGGAATAGCTCTACATGCCGTTTTATTTCTGGATGGCTAAAAAGATCAATGTCCTTGCCTTGAGCTCGTGAATTAATATCCTCAGCTATCAAGGAATGAGACATTGTGCACAGCAACTTGTTCTTCACTGCTAACTTCTTGTCATAAGTAAAGAAATAATAAGGTGGCTTCATAATTGGTGCCCCCCTTGGGATATAGCATTACTATATCTTACAAATCACTAATAACTATAATGTGTGGACCTGACTTACGTATTCTATATAAATGAGATAATTTCTATTAGGCATGTGAAAAGCATGGCTCTGAGTAGATGAGCCTTAAAAGAGATGTCCTTTATTATCTCCAGAGGTAATCATAATTCCATTTGGTTTAGTGAGGTCCAGGCGGGGGTTTTTGAAAATGAATTTCACTATTACCTTGCTTTAGTAAACAATTAGTTTGTGATTGTGATGAACCATTTACAAAATGTCAATCATAATATCTTTAACAATAATAAAATTATATATTTGCTTATTCAGCAAATATTCATTAAATATTTATTAAGAGCCCAATATTTTGCTGGTCATTATGTATATACATTTAACTTTAAATCACTTTAGAGCTTAGAATCGTGACAATAAAAGTATTTCTATGTGATAAATATAATGAGAAAATACAGGTAACAAATTGGAGGAAATACTTTTGGTTTAACAAGAGTAAAACCAGATCCACAGAACACAGAATGGCCAAGGTGAAGGTCCATGATTTGTAACTCAATATTGAGACTCATGAAGACCTGGACATGACGGAGCACAGTACTGCAGCAGTAGCACAATCCTCATTAAGACCCTTTCTTCACTGACTTCCAGGGTACAATTCTTACCTGATTTCCTCTTACCACTCAAATCACTCTTCTCTCAGCCTTCTTTTCTAGCTCACTCTTATAATCTTCTCTAATACTGGAGGGTTCTGGAGCTCAGTGACGAGTTTTTCTCTTTTCTGAATATCTTAATTATCTGGTCCCATGGTGTCACAACAATCTACATGATGATAATTGCTAGATTTATTGAGTTAGACTGGAGCTCTCCCCTGAACTACTAATGACTATCTCTTTCACAGATGTCTAATAGATTTCTCACACTTACCATGTTCAAAAGATAGCTCTTGATATTTCCCCTTCTAATCTGCTTTACCCCTGGAGGTCTGCATTATTTGTGTCCTCGGCCTTGTAATAGCTCCCTATGGCTGCTCTAACAAATTACTACAAATTCAGGGTTTAACAATGCAAATACTTTTATCTTTGTTCTGGAGGCCGTAAATATAAAACAGGTATAACAGGGCTAAAACTGAAGTATCAACAGTGCTATGATTCCTCTGGAGGTTCTGGGTAGATTCGTCTTCCAGCTTCTGGTGTCTACCAACATTCCTTAACTTGTGGGCACATTATGTTATTATCTGACTCGGTGATCAATTTTCTTTCTCTTCTGTTTATGGGTAAAAACTCTTCTTTTCTTACGTAATTACCTTTAGCATTTAGGGCCCAACTGGATAATCCAGGATAATCTCACCATCTCAAAATCCTTACTTTAATTATATATGCAAATACATTTTTTCTTTTTCATTTTTCCGTATAAGGTGACAATCCTAGCTTTCAGAGATTAGGATCTTTTGGGGAAAGAGGCATTTCCCAGCCTATAACAGCGTCCTTCAGATCTTTACTGAGATATTAATGCCTTTGCAATTCCCTCCCTGACCACCTTTTTAAAAATCTCCCTCTCACTACTGTCAATGCCTCCACACTTACCATCCCTCTTTCCTATCTTTTGTTCTTGTAGCCCTTATCACCACATAAAATAATTATATATCAAATAATTAAAATTATAAATAATGTATATATTTGTATATATATTCAGTTCAGTTCAGTCGCTTGGTCGTGTCCGAGCCTTGCGACCCCATGAATCACAGCACGCCAGGCTTCCCTGTCCATCACAAACTCCCGGAGTTCACTCAGACTCACGTCCATCAAGTCAGTGATGCCATCCAGCCATCTCATCCTCTGTCGTCCCCTTCTCCTCTTGCCCCCAATCCCTCCCAGCATCAGAGTCTTTTCCAATGAGTCAACTCTTCACATGAGGTGGCTAAAGTACTGGAGTTTCAGCTTTAGCATCATTCCTTTCAAAGAAATCCCAGGACCCATCTCCTTCAGAATGGACTGGTTGGATCTCCTTGCAGTCCAAGGGACTCTCAAGAGTCTTCTCCAACACCACACTTCAAAAGCATCAATTCTTCGGCGCTCAGCATTCTTCACAGTCCAACTCTCACATCCATACGTGACCATAGGAAAAACCATAGCCTGGACTAGATGGACCTTTGTTAGCAAAGTAATGTCTCTGCTTCTGAATATGCTATCTAGGTCGGTCATAACTTTCCTTCCAAGGAGTAAGCATCTTTTAATTTCATGGCTGCAGTGATCATCTGCAGTGATTTTGGAGCCCCAAAATATAAAGTCTGACACTGTTTTCACTGTTTCCCCATCTATTTCCCATGAAGTGATGGGACCAGATGCCATAATCTTCGTTTTCTGAATGTTGAGCTTTAAGCCAACTTTTTCACTCTCCTCTTTCAGTTTCATCAAGAGGCTTTTGAGTTCCTCTTCACTTTCTGCCATAAGGGTGGTGTCATCTGCATATGTGAGGTTATTGATATTTCTCCCAGCAATCTTGATTCCAGCTTGTGTTTCTTCCAGTCTAGTGTTTCTCATGATGTACTCTGCATATAAGTTAAATAAACAGGGTGACAATATACAGCCTTGACGAACTCCTTTTCCTATTTGGAACCAGTCTGTTGTTCCATGTCCAGTTCTAACTGTTGCTTCCTGACCTGCATACAAATTTCTCAAGAGGCAGATCAGGTGGTCTGGTATTCCCATCTCTTTCAGAATTTTCCACAGCTTATTGTGATCCACACAGTCAAAGGCTTTGGCATAGTCAATAAAGCAGAAATAGATGCTTTTCTGGAACTCTCTTGCTTTTTCAATGATCCAGCGGATGTTGGCAATTTGATCTCTGGTTCCTCTGCCTTTTCTAAAACCAGCTTGAACATCAGGAAGTTCACAGTTCACATATTGCTGAAGCCTGGCTTGGAGAATTTTGAGCATTACTTTACTAGCGTGTGAGATGAGTGCAATTGTGTGGTAGTTTGAGCATTCTTTGGCATTGCCTTTCTTTGGGATTAGAATGGAAACTGACCTTTTCCAGTCCTGTGGCCACTGCTGAGTTTTCCAAAATTGCTGGCATATTGAGTGCAGCACTTTCACAGCATCATCTTTCAGGATTTGGAATAGCTCAACTGGAATTCCATCACCTCCACTAGCTTTGTTCGTAGTGATGCTTTCTAAGTCCCACTTGACTTCACATTCCAGGATGTCTGGCTCTAGGTCAGTGATCACACCATTGTGATTATCTGGGTCATGAAGATATTTGTACAGTTCTTCTGTGTATTCTTGCCATCTCTTCTTAATATCTTCTGCTTCTGTTAGGTCCATACTATTTCTGTCCTTTATCGAGCCCATCTTTGCATGAAATGTTCCTTTGGTATCTCTGATTTTCTTAAAGAGATCCCTAGTCTTTCCCATTCTGTTGTTGGTACCCAATATGCTACTGGAGATCAGTGGAGAAATAACTCCAGAAAGAATGAAGGGATGGAGCCAAAGGAAAAACAATACCGATCTGTGGATGTGCCTGGTGATAGAAGCAAGGTCCGATGCTGTAAAGAGCAATATTGCATAGGAACCTGGAATGTTAGATACATGAATCAAGGCAAATTGGAAGTGGTCAAACAGGAGATGGCAAGAGTGAACGTTGACATTCTAGGAGTCAGCGAACTAAAATGGACTGGAATGGGTGAATTTAACTCAGATGACCATTATATCAACTGTAAATATATTATATAATTTAATTCCTGAGTGCTTATCTTTTTTTTTTTTTTTTACTGCAATCATAACCTCAGTGGGAATAGACATTTGTGTTACTGCTGATCTTTGCCAGTAGAGACTAATACCTGGCACATTGTAGCTCAGCAAATATTTGGGGAATTAATTTGTTGAAAAATTTGTTCTTGTCAACTAGTTTATACAAATAAGTTTTGTTACATTTCTATGAGTAGCAATTTCACTCTTTTATTTTTAGATATTAATAAATGAATTAGATACATCTCTAGCAGTGTTAGAACTTTGTGATATCCCCAGAAGTATTCTCACTTGAATTATTATCTAAATAATAGGTGAGGATTACTCTTTAGCTTTAGTCATGTTTCTGATTAATATTAAATAACAGTAAAGAAGACCTTTATATTAGAGGGTATGGATAATACATTTGAATAAAACTGATATTACTTCACCATAATTATTCCAGCTGACTACGTTACTGTTATTGTTCAATCACTCAGTCATGTCTGACTCTTTGCAACCTTATGAACTGCAGCAAACCAGACTACATTATAGTGAGATGAAGGAAATTTCAAAATAGTTTAAAAACTATTAAAACTTAAGCCTTCTCTAAGAGAACCTTTTTTGGGGGGGGATGATATATCTGTGCAAATAATTAATTCACAGCTTTGCATATATAATTATTTTCTTTTTTTTTTTAAATTTTAGTTCAGTATGTATATATTTGAAAAGTGTTAGTCACTCAGTCATGTCTGATTCTTTGCAACCCCATGGACTCGCCAGACTCCTCTGTCCATGGAATTCTTCAGGCAAGAATACTGGAGTAGGTAGCCATTCCCTTCTCTGGGGATCTTCATGACTCAGAGGTTGAACCTGGGTCTCCCACACTGTAGGCAGATTCTTCACCATCTGAGCCACCAGGGAAGCCCATGTATATATTACCTATCCTCTAATTTATCTTTGAAACTGCCATTATTAGGTTTCAGTCAACAACAAACCTAAAAGATGTACTCTATTAAATATTCATTGTTATTGCCAGACTATTTTCCCAGATGGTTGTATCAATTCATATTCCCACTAGTAGTCTTTACAAATAAGTTTCTACTCACATTATCATGACATTTTATAATGTTCTTTAATTTGAATCATAGTAATATTTTTTGTATACTGTGTTTTATATTTTAGTCTTTGTCATCACTCCCCAGTGATTTTCTAAGTTTTCTGTTTCTTGTTCATGGTGGTGTCCCAAATTGGAAAAGACACTTTGGTAGCTTTTAATTATTGCTAAGATATTAAGAAGAGATGGCAAGAATACACAGAAGAACTGTACAAAAAAGATCTTCACGACCAAGATAATCACGATGGTGTGATCACTGACCTAGAGCCAGACATCCTGGAATGTGAAGTCAAGTGGGACTTAGAAAGCATCACTACGAACAAAGCTAGTGGAGGTGATGGAATTCCAGTTGAGCTATTCCAAATCCTGAAAGATGATGCTGTGAAAGTGCTGCACTCAATATGCCAGCAATTTTGGAAAACTCAGCAGTGGCCACAGGACTGGAAAAGGTCAGTTTCCATTCTAATCCCAAAGAAAGGCAATGCCAAAGAATGCTCAAACTACCACACAATTGCACTCATCTCACACGCTAGTAAAGTAATGCTCAAAATTCTCCAAGCCAGGCTTCAGCAATATGTGAACTGTGAACTTCCTGATGTTCAAGCTGGTTTTAGAAAAGGCAGAGGAACCAGAGATCAAATTGCCAACATCCGCTGGATCATTGAAAAAGCAAGAGAGTTCCAGAAAAGCATCTATTTCTGCTTTATTGACTATGCCAAAGCCTTTGACTGTGTGGATCACAATAAGCTGTGGAAAATTCTGAAAGAGATGGGAATACCTGCCGGGGTCCAGCCCCGGCTGATCCAGGGTATTCGAAGCGGGGATGGCATTGGTGAGGGTCAGGATACAATAGCTTCAATTAGATATTAATTAAAGATATAAAGAGTAATAGAATAAGGATAGCTCAATAGGAAAATTCAGTGGAGAAAAGAGGCTGAGTTGCTTGGTTTATGCGGGAGACCAATAAAACTTCAAGACAAGAAGTTTGCACCACTTATGTAGGCCACAGGCATCCTTCCGTTCTCCTAAAGGAGAGGAGACACTGAGGCCTCCCCAGTCGGATCTTAGAAGCCCAGGCATCATTAGTAAGCATGGTGGGTTCCGTGCTCCAGATGGAGACTCAGCCAGAGTGAGAGAGAGAGAGACATGGGGAGACCAGTATTTCAAGACACTGATCCCAATTCTTTATTTTCCAGAGTCTGTTTTTATACACTGAGATGTTATACAAAAGTCACTTGGGGACAGCAGTCCTGACTTTTATTAAAGTCAGGTGCTTCATACAAATGTATACAGAGGTCTGAGGGGTGTTACATCATCTTCTGGCCAGGGGGGCTTGCTGACAATTTATGACCCTCTCCTTGTGACAGTGGTCAGTCAACCAGAACACTTTTTTCTCCAAGGGTGATTATTCTTAAAACAGACGCCACCCAAATAAAGTTACATTCCTATAGGGTGAGGGTGTAGTGGGTTTTAGTTAAGGAAAGAATTTACTTAGCCTAAGGTCTAATGTGATTAATATCAAAGGTTAATACTTATTTCTTCTATATATTCATTAATGTGTGTAAGGGCAGGGGATGTGGAGACTTAGCAACAAACATTGGCTCAACAAATGAAAAACCCTTCACCAATACAATTTCTAATCAGCCCATTATACTTATACTAATAGTTTTCTAACTTTTCTAAGGAACCTGTTTTTAGAAGGTTTAAAGCATCTTGTGCCTCTCACGGTTGGGAGGATGTGAGTGTTCACATGTGGCCGGACAAGCCTGTCAGGCAGGCCAGAGAACCTTCAGAGGAGTTTGTAGGTTAAAACACTCTTGTCACGCCCAGGAGTTTTTATTAACTGGAGCTCTAAATTAACTCCTTCTCCAAAAGAGGTGGGGGGGACAGGCCCCGTAAAGTCAGAGGTGTAGATGAGCACAAAGTAGTAAAGTAGGCAGGGTCTGGTTATGGGGGTAGATGCTCGAGGATTTCCAGGGGGGACTCCTGAGGCTCGATCCTGCCTTTGCATATGTCGAGCCTCCTTCCTCATGACCTTTGTCACGGGTGGAGTACCTCACTCTGGCCCCCAACAAATACCAGACTACCTGATCTGCCTCTTGAGAAATTTGTATGCAGGTCAGGAAGCAACAGTTAGAACTGGACATGGAACAACAGGCTGGTTCCAAATAGGAAAAAGACTACATCAAGGCTGTATATTGTCACCCTGCTTATTTAACTTATATGCAGAATACATCATGAGAAACGCTGGGCTGGAAGAAACATAAGCTGGAATCAAGATTGCCAGGAGAAATATCAATAACCTCAGATATGCAGATGACACCACCCTTATGGCAGAAAGTGAAGAGGAACTCAAAAGCCTCTTGATGAAAGTGAAAGTGGAGAGTGAAAAAGTTGGCTTAAAGCTCAACATTCAGAAAACGAAGACCATGGCATCTGGTCCCATTACTTCATGGGAAATAGATAGGGAAACCATGGAAACAGTGTCAGACTTTATTTTGGGGGGCTACAAAATCACTGCAGATGGTGACTGCAGCCATGAAATTAAAAGACGCTTACTCCTTGGAAGGAAAGTTATGACCGACCTAGATAGCATATTCAAAAGCAGAGACATTACTTTGCCCACAAAGGTTCATCTAGTCAAGGCTATGGTTTTTCCTGTGGTCATGTATGGATGTGAGAGTTGGACTGTGAAGAAGGCTGAGTGCTGAAGAATTGATGCTTTTGAACTGTGGTGTTGGAGAAGACTCTTGAGAGTCCCTTGGACTGCATGGAGATCCAACCAGTCCACTTTGAAGAGATCAGCCCTGGGATTTCTTTGGAAGGAATGATGCTAAAGCTGAAACTCCAGTACTTTGGCCACCTCATGCGAAGAGTTGACTCATTGGAAAAGACTCTGATGCTGGGAGGGATTGGGGGCAAGAGGAGAAGGGGACGACAGAGGATGAGATGGCTGGATGGCATCACTACTCGATGGACATGAGTCTGAGTGAACTCCGGGTGTTTGTGATGGACAGGGAGGCCTGGCATGCTGCGATTCATGGGGTCGCAAAGAGTTGGACAGGACTGAGCGACTGAACTGAACTGAAATGAAGTTTTGGTTTCTTATCTCACAGATCTTCAAAACCAGTCTTCCATTCTTACTGTTTGTTTATTGTCTCCAAGTGTTTTTTTCCCATATTACATGGAGAAAAAGTTTATTACTTTGCTTTCTGCTTCCTTCTGCAGAATATTTAAGAACAATGTTGTTTTTAACTTCCTACAGAAGTCTGTCCCCTCTGTTTCTCATCATCATCATCCTCTTATATTATCTTTCATCCACCATCATCAAAAGTTTACTGAACACATATTTTAAAATATTTCTTAAAAACCATAACAAATTACAATATTGCATGATCTACACTAAACCAGAAATAACGTACCAAACCTTTGTTAGTTGTTGACCTACTGCTGCTGCTGCTAAGTTGCTTCAGTTGTGTCTGACTCTGTGCGACCTAATCGATGGCATCCCACCAGGCTTCCCCATCCCTGGGATTCTCCAGGCAAGAACACTGGAATGGGTCGCCATTTCCTTCTCCAATGCATGAAAGTAAAAAGTGAAAGTGAAGTGTAAAAAGTGAAAGTGAAATCGCTCAGTCACGTCTGACTCTTAGACCCCATGGACTTCAGCCTACCAGGCTCCTCTGTCAATGGATTTTCCAGGCAATAGTACTGGAGTGGGATGCCATTGCCTTCTCCGTGTTGACCTACTAGTTGCACTCATTTTATTGCCTAATATTGCTTATCTTTGTTCTGCTGTTGCTGCTGCTAAGTCGCTTCAGTCATGTGTGACTCTGTGCGACCCCATGGACTGCAGCCTACCAGACTTTCCATCCATGCGATTCTCCAGGTAAGAACACTGGAGTGGGTTGCCATTTCCTATCTTTGTTCAGGTGACAGTAAACCCAATTTCTTCTGTACTTTCCTTTAGCTCTCTCCTTAGAGATAGGGAATGTGTGGGTGGAAATTATGAAATATAAATGAAGAGAGATGAAACTGCATGCCAAATCTGAGGGAAGGAAAATAAGGATGAATCTAGAAGTGATAAGGAAATGCTCACCTAAAAGCTGCAGGATTCTGTGTTCTCCATGTTCAGGTTTATAGCCTCTTGCCTGATTCTAAACTGATGAAAACTTGAGCCTTTCCACTTCACAACACAGAACCTTCCTATTCTAAACGTATACTTCCTTTGTCCTTTGATGCTGATTTCATTTTTTACTAAGCACTGCTTATTAAAAATTCTTGTTGGTAAAATAGATAAATTCTCATTTTAAAATGGTAACACTTAAGTAAGTATGTATACCCACAGAAAATGAGTAAGAGAGTGTTTTTGCTAGATCTTAGCTTTCACCTAAACACAGAATGAACATGATCAGTCACCATGTTCTTATGTATACACTAAAAAAAAAAAAAAGACTGTCAAATGAAATAAAGTGAAATCTGCTGCATAAAGAATGCTATTTAATCTTTACAATATGTTTACCCATCAATCAAGAGATAATCATATAAATGCATTAAACTCAGTAAATTTGACTTTTACAACTTACATTTAAACCAATACTATATTAGTTTCTCAACTTTGGAACTATTGATATTTTGGGCTAGATAACTATTTACTGGGGGAGAAGCATTTTGTCCTTTGCATTGTAGGATTTTAGCAGCCTGAACGTCCTGGCCATATGCCAGTCATTGCCAGTAGCGATGCCCACCCCTTCCATAATCAGATAATTAAAAATCCTAGAAGTTGCCAGTTGCCTCATGAGCCAGGGTGGGGAAGGAGACGGATATTGCCTCCAGATAAGAAATATTACTATGTCATATTCTTATGTACTATACCTTATATCTGGGTACTTTTAGATTGTTTTTAAATTTTAATGAGGTAATATTAGTTTCTTATATGCCACTACATTACTCTATGTACTGTAGCTATGTAAATCATTAAAAATCTACACTTCATATTAACTACAGAATAAGGGATAAATATACCCAAAGTGAATATCATATCTGTGGAATATTTTGATAATCCTGTCAAAAAACATACCACAAACATTATTTCACTCTATCTTCTCTGTTACCATAAAGCATAGCTTGCCTCTTATAAAATTAAACCAATAGGTTACTTGTACAATCATGATAACTCATTATGGCTTATAAATATTCAATGAGCCCAGAATATGTGTTATATATGTTCCATGACTTATCACATGGTTAAATGAGGCTGTCACTCTGTAATAACATTTCACTATTTAAAGTCTGCAAATTATTAATTGGGAAAGAATACTTTTTCTGCTGTGTTCATTTTAAATTTGGGTATTTGTATCTTCATCAAAGTCTATTTTAATATCTTCATTAATAATTTAAATATTGTTGCTTCTGGATATACTGTATTAGATTATGAAGCAATTCCATAATGGAAAATGTATTACAAAGTAATATGCAAAGTGCAAATAATTTGTAAAGATTTATTTTTCTAGGTGACTTGATTCAGAATAAGTAAACAATACATAATGAAACGAAATTGTAATTTAATATCAATTTCATGTTTTTATTTTTTCTTTGCCAAGTTATTTCACCTTAAATTGAACACAGCTGTTTATTATTACTTTAGGACCTTCTGTTTCATGCACTTCCCTTCTGTCTATATTACAATTCATTCTGCTGTGACCAGAGTGATTACCCTTAAGTAAAATTTGGTTATATTATATGGTGCTCTTTAGAAGAAACTCTCCAGTGAGTCCCAGTTGTCTAATTATATTGACTTTCAAACTGGATCATTTAAAATTTCCAGAGTTCTTTGTAGAATTGTTAGTTCATACTGGTGAATTATATTTTTAAAAGGTTTAAACATAGGGTATCATGTAAGAGAGTCTATGTATGACTACTGAAAAAGTACACACAAAAGCACAGATAAAGAAATAAAAAATACAACTGAGATAATCTCATTCATTTATATAGAGAATTGATGAAGTATGTACATTGTTCTAAGTTGTGACACATTAGTTTTCTATAGAAACACAGAATCACTAACTTTTAAGATAAAGCAAAAACTGCCTAACCTGACTTTTCATACATAATTTATCTTAGTCTTCCTTGTAAGTGTATAATATCCTTAAGTCAAATATCTGAAATTCCTAGGAAATTTCCTTTTGACTTCCTATGCTTTCTTCTTGATATCACTGAAACCCTGTCTCTGTCAACTGCTACATCTCAGCTGTTGAAATCTCACCTGTTTATTCATGACTGGAGTTAGAGATGTCCCCACTAGTTACTAAAGACTTCTTCATGTGCTTCATAAAGAAGCTGGTATTTTTTACCAGCTTCTTTAGAATGCCACTCACGGTATTTAATAGGTTATAACTAAATGTTTTCATGTATCATCTAGATCACAAACTTCTTAGTACAAAAAGTATATTTGTTCATATTTTCAACCTTCTCTTACTACTCTCATGTAGTAAATAGTCAACAAATATTTATTGGCTGAAGAAACAACCTTACGTAACAATTAGATCATCTTACTTTCAGAAAAATAATCAGAGCATATTTTATAAAGAATATCTTTCTAATATGTGAATATCTTTGTATTAGAGTGCATGAGAAAGATTTTAAGTACATCTGTTAGTTACAAAAATTAATTTTATTGAAAATAACTACATGCTGATTACTTATAGTGAACGATGTCAGATTTGTGACCTCCGAAGAAGATTTAGCTTTGGGACCAGGGAATGGGCTTGATCAGTCAGTTTTATTAAAGTGAAGAAGGACAGAGAAAGCTTCTGACATCAGACATCAGAGGAGGGCACAGAGTGCTCCCCTCTCTAGTCTTAGCAAGGGAACTAGAACTGACAATAGAAAGATCTTACCAGACCCACTCCCACAATATACATTTTAAGATAACAGGTTTATTCAGAAGGTTCTCAAGGAGAAACATGTCCTCAAGCAGGATACCTTATTGTTATTTAATCCTTAGTACAGAGTTTAAGCTGAGGTATTTTGTTGTGTGATCATCAGCTCTGGGCTTAAATAAAAAAATGTTTTATGTGACTGAGACTAAGGAATGTAGCACATAAAGAGTTCCGTGTACCCCAGTGTTCATCGCAGCACTGTTTATAATAGCCAGGACACGGAAGCAACCTAGATGCCCATCAGCAGATGAATGGATAAGAAAGCAGTGGTACATATACACAATGGAGTATTACTCAGCCATTAAAAAGAATACATTTGAATCAGTTCTAATGAGGTGGATGAAACTGGAGCCTATTATACAGAGTGAAGTAAGTCAGAAAGAAAAACACCAATACAGTATACTAATGCATATATATGGAATTTAGAAAGATGGTAACAATAACCCTGTATATGAGACAGCAAAAGAGACACTGATGTAAAGAACAGTCTTATGGACTCTGTGGGAGAGGGAGAGGGTGGGAAGATTTGGGAGAATGGCATTGAAACATGTATAATATCATGTATGAAATGAGTCGCCAGTCCAGGTTCGATGCACGATACTGGATGCTTGGGGCTGGTGCACTGGGACGACCCAGAAGGATGGTATGGGGAGGGAGGAGGGAGGAGGGTTCAAGATGGGGAACACATGTATACCTGTGGCAGATTCATTTCGATATTTGGCAAAACCAATACAATAGTGTAAAGTTTAAAAAAAAAAAAAAAAAGTTTGTCCTTTTCTCCTTCTCAAGAGCTCCAGACCCCTTTCTCATCCTTGGGGACCCTGGACTTCTTATCAACCTACCTAGAAACTGACTCTCTAAATATGAAATCACAACTATATTTTTAATTTTTTTTTATTTTATGTTGAAGTACAGTTGATTAACAATGCTGTGTTAGTTTTAGGTGTATAGCAAAGTGATTCAGTTATACATATACATGTATCTACTCTCAATACATTTAGTAACCTAAATGGGAAAAGAACTTGAAAAAGAACAACTAACCATCTTAGAGAATCCTGTCGTGGTCTGGACGCAGGTTGGAAAAGAATTTCTGGACAATAGACAGAATGAGAGGGAAATAAAGTTTATTAGAGTGGGAGACACTGTTAGAACAGCAGGCCAGCTCAAGGGAGAACCAGCATTGAACACAGATCCTTAGTTGACTTTTATACCCAGGGTACAAGGGGTGGGATATCATTTGCTGATTGGATGAGGCACATATACTGGGTGGGGGGTGCACGGCAAGAGTAAGGCAAATATCTTCTCCATGTGAGGTAGGAGGGGAGACAGGTTATACTGCTCAGGAGAACCTGAAATCCATTAATAGTTACAACATGGGGGAGGGAAGGATGATAAAGGTCTGGTTTTTCCATTACTGCATTCCAAGACCCTCCTTGGTTCTATCTGCTCTTTTGTCCTTGGGTCACCACAAATCCCAAATACATATTATCTTGCTAGTTGTAGGAAGCTGGTATCTCTTTTCTCTGTTGTCAGTTCTCACTTGTTAAAAAATTTATATTTAATCTAAAACTTACTTTTATTCACCTCAGATGAAGATAAAGTATATATTTAATGTGAACTTGTGAAAGTGTTAGTTGCTCAGCCATGTCCTACTCTTTGTGACCCCATGGTCTGTAGCCTGCCAGGCTCCTTTGTCCATGGGGAGTCTCCTCTGTCTATGGGATTTTCCAGGCAAGAATACTGGAATGGGTTGCCATTTCCTTTTCAGGGGATCTTCCCGACTCAGGGATTGAACCCAGGTCTCCTGTATTGCAGGCAAACTCTTTACCTTGTGAGTCACCAGGGAAGGGATAGGCCACCGACTCCAGTATTCTTGAGCTTCTCTTGTGGCTTGGCTGGTAAAGAATCTCCCTGCAATGCAGGAGACCTAGGTTCAATCCCTAGGTTGGGAAGATCCCCTAAGAAGAGAATGGCTACCCACTCCAGTATTCTGGTCTGGAGAATTCCATGGACTGTATAGTCCATGGGGTCTCAAAGAGTCAGACACGACTGAGCAACTTTCACTTTCACTGTGATGTTACCTGTTGGTATATGTTCAATAATATATGTTAATATATTAAAATGTTAATTATGCTAATAAAGCCATATTATTATTGGAGTTAAAGGAAGAAATTAAAGGTAGCCAAGACAAGGAAATAAGGGAAAAGAATGTCTGTGTACCCTTGCATTACCATTCCAGAACATTGTCTAACAGGTCCACTTAAAAGATTTGTTTCAGAGGAAAAAAAAAAAAGCTTTGTATGACAAGCTATTTACTATTTACAGTCATAGGCTATGCAGTTAAATCTCATCAATATTCAAGTGATTTCTGCATAAAATTAAAAATAACCCCAAAGTTATGGTTATAGTTACCTGAAGCTATTAACTGCTTCTTACCTACTCTAACATAGTGATCCCTTCCAACATTCTTTCTTGGATAACTAAATATTTTTCAAGCAGTCCTTGACCAAGTGTTTCCATCTTTTAGTTGTAATTCTGAAAGTTATACTTTGATAATATTTACCTTTGCTATAGGGCTCCAACATAATGTTTCAAAGATATTGATGTCCCTAATTCTACTGGCACAGGAAACAGGATGATGCTGTTTTAATTTGGTTGTAAATTATATTCTTGAGTAAAACACTAAAAGGGTATTTTTTAAAGGGTATTTCGTTCTGAGAAAAATTTGTGTCAATTAGTACTGATATGGATAAAGAGAGGGAAAGAAGGGGATGTGGGGGAAGTGAGAAGGGCAGAGACTAGGGTTTATTTTATAATTTTTATAGGATAGATTCTGCTAAAATTAAACCTTAAAAAGCAGGGGGAAAAAAGAAATCACTGGAATTTATGTGACTTCCATTTGCTCATGTATGTTTGGTCAAACTTTAGAATAAATAATTAAGATTCAATGGATATTAAAACCCTCTTCTCCTGAGGGAAGAAATTACTTGTAAGTGTAATAAAAATATCTATACTTAGAACATTAATCTATTTACAGTTCTCACTTTGGGGAATATCTCACTTAAACAAGAGAGAATATTTGTGTACTTAAAGATTTCAAGGATATATCTGTGCCTTATATTTGTGAAAGGAATGTTATTTTCCAACAGTATTGAATGAAAACCAAGTTAAGCATTTTAATACACAGTAATTTAGAACTATTATTAGAGCAAACTGCTGGAAAAAATTAAAAGAGCAAGAACCAAATGACATCTAGTTGAAAAATTATCCCTTGTGCAGCAGAGTCTGGATAATTTAGAGGTCTTATAATGGCTTAATAAAATTTTAAAAAGTCACCCCTGAGTTTAGAAATCTGAACCTTATACTTTATATTTTGAGTCCCATTAATAAATAAAAGAAGCACTTTACAATGATTTTGTTAGTAATAGTTGTTCAACGACCTATATTCAACTAGCTAATTCAGACTCTTGATGGGGTATAAATATGAGGAGGTTGTATTAGAAATAAGAAAAATTACAGTCTCTATATCAATAGACTTTGTATAAAACTGGTTCCGCTAGGTGGGGTTCCTAAGTAAATTAGCTGAGTACGTACCTTTGAGCTGCCAGCACAGAACCACAGTCATGGTGCACGATAGGGAGTGGTATTGCAGTCAGTATTTGCCTCAGATCCTCTAGTTCCTCTTTATGCCTCAAAACAGTGCTGAAATATTGAACGTTTCCATCCTCTTTCTTTCTTCTGTGGTTAGGCTTTCTCTGCTGGATTCCGATTAAGAACAGTGTACATGGAGTACACCAAGATTCCTGGTGTGGCTCTGGTACTAATACCACTACTCTCCTATCAGTACTGTCCTGATTCAGAGTAATACTATTCCATTCATAAGTGCCTTATGCTTTGAACAAAGAGGAGGACACCCACAGAGCTACAGAACTTAGGAACACTGCGTGATTACCTAGGCTTCCCTGGTGGCTCAGACTTTAAGGAATCTGCCTGCAATGAAGGAGACCCGGGTTCAATCCCTGGGTCGGGAAGATCCCCTGGAGAAGGAAAAGGCAACCCATTCTGGTACTCTTGCCTGGAAAATCCATTGCACAGAGGAGCTGGTGGGTTACAATCCATGGAGTCACACTAGTTGGACACCACTTGTTGACCAAACCACTTACCAAGGTATTTGGGGGGAGTGGTTGCCAGAATTGAGTTACATGTAATCTATTAAATCAATGCCAAATATTTGGGCTTTTGAAGATATTCCAAACTATTATGTATTAATGCTCTACTTGCAGTCTAAAAGCATATTTATTTTAAAAAATCTAAGCACATAGATTTTTGTACCTTTGCTAAGCAGTTTATCATAACAGATTTGCTGTGAGTGGTAATTTTCTAAGCAAAGACAAATCGCACTGAATCCTGAAACCAAATGATGGTGAAACGTCATGAAATGGTAGCTATTAGTTTAATATAGTGCAGTGCCATCTAGATTTAGATAAGCCTTTTCCTCATTACTTCTACTATAATTTAAATAGACAATCAGTTCAGTTCAGTTCAGTCGCTCAGTCGTGTCCGACTCTTTGTGACCCCATGAATTGCAGCACACCAGGCCCCCTGTCCATCACCGTCTTCTGGAGTTCACTAAAACTCATGTCCATCAAGTCGGTGATGCCATCCAGCCATCTCATCCTCTGTCATCCCTTTCTCCTCCTGTCCCCAATCCCTCCCAGCATCAGAGTCTTTTCCAATGAGTGAACTCCTCGCATGAGGTGGCCAAAGTACTGGAGTTTCAGCTTTAGCATCATTCCTTCCAAAGAACACCCAGGGCTGATCTCCTTTAAATAGACAGTAGAAAAGATATTTATTGTAGTTTTAAATCCTCATTTACCCACTTTTTCTAAAAAAAAAAAAGAAACAAACTGTTAATTTGGTTCATGACATAGTCAGGCACATAGAAATGACGAAATTATGTCAAGAAGCCTTCTATTTGTGGGAAAATGGACTTGGAGAAGCAGCAGAGAAGGACACTGAAGCTCATAGATTCCAGAATCAGGCAGCCTCTTCTAGAATTCTGGGTACCACCTGCTAGTTGTGCCTTTCAGAGATGACCAAATCTCACTACAATTATGTCATTCATAAAGTGGCAACAGTAATAGCACACACACCATAGGGTTGTTGTGAGAATTAAATGAGTTAATGTATGTATGCAAAGCATTTAGAATACTGTAAGGCTTTGAAGGATGTTTGATTATCATTACTATTGTCACAGAGATCCAACCAGTCCATCTTAAAGGAGATCAGTCCTGGGTGTTCATTGGAAGGAGTGATACTGAAGCTGAAACCCCAATGCTTTGGCTACCTGATGCGAAGAGCTGACTCATTTGAAAAGACACTGATGCTGGGGAAGATTGAGGGCAGGAGGAGAAGGGGACGATAGAGGATGAGATGGCTGGATGTGGCATCACCGACTCAATGGACATGAGTTTGGGTGAACTCCTGGAGTTAGTGATGGACAGAGAGGCCTGGCGTGCTGCTGTTCATGGGGTTGCAAAGAGTTGGACACGACTGAGCAACTGAACTGAACTGTTGTCATTAAGCATTTTGGTTTGCATATTGAGGGGTATTATGTTTCGGTGTAAATGTGTCTTCTCTCTCTCTCTCTCTCACTTTGTTTCAATCTTTTTCTGTTTCTCTAATAACAGAGACTGCCAATTTTCCTCTAGTACCCACTGTCTCTTTCTTCCTTTTAGTAATACAACTTCTCCCTTAAAAGAACACATGCTAACTACATTTATTAGACTCCCTTGCCAATAGGTAATATTTGAAATTTTTGGTCACTTTCTCTGAGGCTTGTCCTCTCAATATTTTCCCACTTCCTTGGACTGGACTACAGTGATGGTTCTGGTGAACCACCATCAACCATGCAAATAAAAACAACACTAGAGGATTTCAGAGAAATAAGAGAAGGAAACTGACTCCTTGATGGTGATTTTGTGAATCTGAGCCATCTACTGAGTCTTGACCACTCATCTACATGCTACCTATGACATAAAAGAGAAATAGACTTCTGTCTTATTTGAACCACTGCATTTTGGATTTTTTTCACATGATCTTAGTCTAGACCATAACAGAAAAAGTCATCTCTTTCTGTCTCCACTTCAATAGTAGATTAAAGATAATTAGTTTCCTTGTAGGGCTATTATCAAAAGAATGTAGAAGAAAAACATTTAATGTAGAAACTGACATGTTATGTTTCCTTCCTTTTGTGAATATGGGAGCATATTATCATTATATTATCTGCTTGACTTTCTGTATATAAAATATGTTGCATATTTGCTTTTTTTCTGCAGACTTTTCAGGTTTTCAAATTGAATCTCTAAAATCAGGGTGAATAAAATTGTCAACTATATCATATGTGATGTGATATCAGTTTGAATGATAATTTAAAGAATTAAATTAATGATAATTTCTCATACATGATTTAAAAATCTTTTTGATTAAATAAGCTTAGAACACTTTATAAACACTTTGCCCCATCCTCTTCTTTTTAAAGTTTGCAGTTCTCATTAACAGTAAGATCTGGAAAATTCCTATGAAAAGAAACCTACTTTAGTATTTGGTACATTATATGACAAACATAATGCTTGGCCTGAAAACACTTTTTCTTTTTGTAACACAAATGAATACCACACAGGAGAATGTTATTAAGAAAACAGTTTAAAAAAATGATTATTCAGGCCCATAAACACTTGGAAATGTGTGAAAACACTTCATTTTTCTATTTGTCACAATGACTGAGTAGTTGCTGTGACATTTAGTGGGTGAGACTCAGGGACCCTTAACATACTATAAGAGGGACATTACTTCATAACATCTTTCTCATCCCCAATATTGTGTCCATTGATTTTTTGTCCATTTCTTTTATGGAGTTTGTGGACAGTTGAAGGTATGTTATTAATAAAAGACAACTGTTGGACTTCTAGATTGAACCCAGATCAGCCTCCTTATTGGATACTATCTCTGGGGTGAGATTTTCTGATTTAGGTATTGTGATGCTAAGGAATCATGAGCACATTCAAAGATGGTAAAGCATCTGCCTGCAATGCGGGAGACCTAGGTTCAATCCCCGGGTTCGATCCCCGGTTTGGGAAGATTCCCTGGAGAAGGAAATGGCAACCCACTCCAGTACTCTTGCCTAGAAAATTCCATGGATAGAGGAGCCTCGTGGGCTAAGTCCATGGGGTGGCAAAGAGTCGGAAATGCCTGAGTGATTTCACATGATATACATTCACATTTTACAAGTTCTGATAACCTTTCTCTTTAGGATTTTCCTTAGTATTTTTTTTTTTTTTGAGAAATAACACTAAACGAGTTCTGATATTAAATAAAATTAGAGGTGAAATTGGAAGAAGAAAAAATTTTAAATGTTATTCCATTGCTTACTCACTGCTAGAGACATTTCAAAGCAAAACACTTCTAAACGTCCAGACATCTGTGTTTTCTTTGTTTTAAACCATAGTTAACTGAGTTGTAATCCTTAGTTTATCTAAGTGCACTGTAAACATGCTAGAATTCAGCACTCCAGAGTTTCAGGATTTTGATTTAGAAAGTCTGTGATGCTCAGGCATTTGGTATTTAGGTAGATGCTGATGGTCTCATAATATTGGTAGGCTGCAAATGCATGGCAAGATCCTAGAACTTATCAGCACCATGCACGGAGAGCAACTGCCGTTTATTGTTTTTCTTGTCTGGAATGCTTCCTTTCAGTAGTCTCTGTTTATTCTATTCTCATCATTCAGGGTTCAGCTAAATGCTCTGTTGAAAAGATCTCCCATGAACACAATCCCTTCCTCCCCACCCACTTTCTATGTCAGGATGCGTTTTTATTTCTTCCTTATAGCACATTACCTTATCTATAATATATGTGATTAAGATATTACCTGCATGTGTGGGTTTTTTCTTTTGTCATTACTAGCTATGACGTGCAAGAAGACAATGGCACCCCACTCCAGTACTCTTGTCTGGAAAATCCCATGGATGGAGGTGCCTGGGAGGCTGCAGTCCATGGGGTCGCTAAGAGTTGGACACAACTGAGCGACTTCACTTTCATTTTTCACTTTGATGCATTGGAGAAGGAAATGGCAACCCACTCCAGTGTTCTTGCCTGGAGAATCCCAGGGACGGGGGAGCCTGGTGGGCTGCCGTCTATGGGGTCACACAGAGTTGGACACGACTGAAGTTACTTAGCAGTAGCAGCTATGATGTGATAAGATAGCTCAGTGAAAGTTGTCTTATTCATAGTTCTTTCTACAAAGTGAACAAATCTCTCTTCTAAATATTTTTCTGACTGAATGAATGAGCATCTCACATAAGAAGTTTATTTATAATATTAGTGAACATGATAAATTTTCTTGTAATATTAGAATTCATAAAATTTTGGTGAAAACCTCTCTTGCTCTTTCATTTTCTCAAGGGTTTTACTTCTCACAGTATTAGATGAGTGGTATGAAAATATTCTAGCATGTGTGATTCTATGTCCATCAGTTTCTATAGCCTAATTATTTGTTGCTGTTGTAATGTTCCTTAGTATTTCAGAAGATTTGCTTACTGCTGGGTGGGGAGAGGATTTGAGCAGGGGAAGGAAGAACATATTCAGTCTACCTATAATTTTGTTATCAAACACAAGTTTGTGTGCCTGACACACAGTGAGGCCAGACATACCAAAATGTTGGAATTTGGAGCAGAGAAAGGTTTATTGCAGGGACAAGTAAGAATGGGTGGCTTGTGCTCATGCTTTTGAACTCCCAAATCTCTGAGGGTTTTAGTAAAGCATCTTTAAAGGCAAAGTGAAGGAGTGATCTCCCAGGGTGTGTGATCAGCTAGTGCACAATTCTCTGATTGTTTCCTGGTGATCAGTCCTTAGGTACTAATAGGTCTGGGGGCCAAGTGCTCATGATCATTAAATAGTTAATCTCTTTCATTTGGTGGTGGTTTTAGCATCTTAAAAACTCGGGAAATATACATCAGTTACTATTATCTAGGTATTTCAGAGAGGAGTTAAAGCAGAGGATAATGGGGGAGGGGTCTGTCCCAGGAAGGCCCCCTTAGGGTCCTGTTTGAATATATTTTCACCAACCAGCAGTAATGTCAAGTAATGAAAATTTCGTTTGTAATATTCCTAATTTTGCTGAAAAAAATAAAATGAATGTACATGTCCTATTTTTAATCTAAGAAAATATTTACATATTTGCATTTAATTTCCAATGTATGATACAATTATAGAAACTGATTTCTAACATTTATATGTAGTTTTATAAAACCTGAGACAGCAAATGATAACTTCACAATAATTCCTCAGATAGCAATGACTTTGCTATGGCTCAATGACAAAATGAAATGGCTTGTCTGATGAAGCATCGTAGATTCTTCACCTTCCATAATGTTATATATGCCTGCAAGCTTGGTTCATCCCATCATCTCCTCTTTATAACATAAAACCAACTGACAAGTTAAAGGAATGATGCTCCCATTAAATGTCCAGAAACCCTGCTTACCATTATTAATAGCAAATGATTCCTTTTGAAATAAAAGAGTATGTCAGGCTATTATTGGCTATCCTGAAGTCTTTTCAGTACTCTTCTAGAAAGATGGTTTTCCAGGGCAGGTTATTAATTAAAGGGCTTGAATTTCTTCCTCTTTCATAAAGCATATCAGAGAAAATTTCGTTGAGCTATACTCTCTAAAATTATGAATTAGTGACACTTTTACACTGCTATCATTTATAAATCACAATTTCATGTAATAAGGCATAACATAATTTTAAGGAAGGATTAAAGATTAGTAATGAGATCTATAAAGTAGCTAACATTAATGGAGACTGTTCTTTTGACCTAGGGCCTCAAGCCATTGTAAAGTCAAAATGCTAATCAATTTTTCCTTGAATTCTATGAAAAAAAAGTTATTAGAGAAAGTATAAAGTTGGAGATGCTTCCTTTACTATGTAGCTTAACTCCCTACTGAAGCCCCATTTTGCCCCCAAGTAACAATCCTCAAAGGAACAGCACAGTTGTGTATCTTTGACAGGCATATACTACTCAACCTTGATCTGTCATCTCTGCATCCCTTGGTAAGTTTTGCTTTCAGTGTCCTCACACTGATTATTTTCCCACCTCAGTTTTGTTGATGAGGTTCAAATTTGTGGTACATTGTCTGTTAGACAATAACTCAGTTGGTAATTAGGTGGGAAAACTCAAGGTACTCATTAAGTGTAGAAGGGACTGTGAAATTGGATAGGTGTGAGGAAAAATAAAAATAAGACTACATCACTCATTTTCACATTCTAAGAAGTCTGGTTTTATTATCCCAAACCACAACCTTCTCTTTCTCTCTTCGTTAAATGTCTGGCACTAACGTAGAAAATACTTATGGTTTCACTTGTGCTTCTTTCATTTGCAGAGCCTAATGACAGATTGGAAAAATGTTTGCATAGTAAATGAAGCTTTAATGATGATTAAGAGAATCAAGAAGTGGCATTTGCTATATCTACCTTCTCTTATTTTGGCTATTTATTCTGGTGTCCTCTTTCTTCATAATTTATCATTATGTTGGATGGATGCCTCTAAATGACACACAAGAACTATTATAAAACTGACAGCATTGAAATAAATAAATCCTGTTCCACAAAATGAAGCTATTAAAGGATGCCGGAAAACAGCATTCCACTAAATATGAGTACATAATATATTATACACAAGTTTATAAAACTGCAGTGTGTATACTAAGCTTAAGTGTCCATAAATTTCTTCAGTTGGTAAGTCTGAAATATTAAAAACACTCTTTATTAAGCAATATATTCCTTGTCTTCTTGTTTCTACTAATGTAATTTGTTTTGCACTAAGTTGGATATGTCAAACATTTGAATAACAATAGTAGGAAGAGTAGTAGAAATGGAAGGATTCACTTATTTATATGGTTTATTAAATAGTTAACATTGGTGAAAGTGAAAGTGTTATTTGCTCTTTGTGACCCCATGGACTGTAGCCCACCAGACTCTTCTGTCCATGTAGTTCTCCAGGCAAGAATACTGGAGTGGGTAGCCATTCTCTTCTCCAGGGGATCTTCCCAACCCAGGGATCGAACCCAGGTCTCCTGCACTGCAGGCAGATTCTTTACTGTCTGAGCCCTCAGGGAAGCCCTTGGTTAAACGGTTTATTTAAATTGTTATGAAGTTTGAGGGCATCTGAATAGAGGCATTGTAAGGAATCGAAACAGAATGAAAAGTTCCTCTTCTGTTGTAAGTTAGATCTTAATAAATTATGACAGAGATTGGTAGTGGAGGAATTTAGCTTTGACCCAGAATCCTGTGCTTCACTGCTTTAAATATAAGAGCAGCATGTCAGGTAATGTGTTTAAAGTAGAGATACCATGTTTGTTTCAAATGGAGTGAAGATTGTTACCATATCCTTTTGATGATGAACACAGTCTGTTACTAATTCATATATTTTAAAACTCTAAAGGAAAAATGCTATTTAAAAATTTTTTAAAAGAAAGCTACATTGTCCTAAGCTGTGTGTGTGTGTTCTTTAATCTCAAAATAGCATGATTAATACCTTGGAAGCATTCATTTCATACAAATATACTTTCTAAATTATAATTCATTTTTAATCCTTAATTTTTACATAGTCTTTTTGATCATGGAGACACCTACTTATCACCATCCATGGTTGAAATCTGTGGCTTCACCTCATTGCTTCATGGTTTGCTTGGTTGTTTCTCTTTAACGTTCAATTTCTGCCTCTCAGGTATTATTGTGGTACTTGAGGTCTATCTAGTCAAGGCTATGGTTTTTCCTGTGGTCATGTATGGATGTGAGAGTTGGACTATGAAGAAGGCTGAGCCCCGAAGAATTGATGCTTTTGAACTGTGGTGTTGGAGAAGACTCTTGAGAGTCCCTTGGACTGCAAGGAGATCCAACCAGTCCATTCTGAAGGAGATCAGCCCTGGGATTTCTTTGGAAGGAATGATGCTAAAGCTGAAACTCCAGTACTTTGGCCACCTCATGTGAAGAGTTGACTCATTGGAAAAGACTCTGATGCTGGGGCAGGAGGGGGCAGGATTGGGGGCAGGAGGAGAAGGGGACGACAGAGGATGAGATGGCTGGATGGCATCACTGACTCAATGGATGTGAGTTTGAGTGAACTCTGGGAGTTGGTGATGGATAGGGAGGCCTGGCATGCTGCAATTCATGGCATCGCAAAGAGTCGGACAGGACTGAGCAACTGAACTGAACTAAACTGAACTGAGGCCATCAGTTACTTATTATTTTCTAGTGATGAATATGTAAAGGCATTTAGTTTTACAAAGCAGAATGATATCTCAAACTCCTTACCTTTATGTAAATCAGTATACTTAAAAGACCTTTCAATTAACAGATGAATCAGTCAACAAATATGTACCTAGCAATAGTTACCTGCTAGACATCCTGCTTCCCTGGTGGCTCAGACGGTAAAGCGTCTGCCTGCAATGCGGGAGACCTAGGTTCAATTCCTGGGTCAGGAAGATCCCCTGGAGAAGGAAATGGCAATCCACTCCAGCACTTTTGCCTGGAAAACCAGTCCACGGGGTCACAAAGAGTCGGACAGGACTGAGCAACTTCACTTTCACTTTCAGACATCCTGCTAGGGAAAACAGTTTGAAGGGAGGAATTGAAGAAAAGAAAAAATCACCCATTTGATTTGCTTATGTATTTTGTATGCTATATACCTTACTGCTAACATAATGTGTCCCAGGTACTATGTCAGTTACGAAGGATCAAATAATGAATACTGTCACTTACCTATCTTTTTGGGTGCACATTTGACAATTGAAAATAACAGTAGGTTAGTAGCAGCAGTTGCTGCTGCTGCTAACTCACTTCAGTCGTGTCCGACTCTGTGTGACCCTATGGACAGAAGCCCTCCAGGCTCCTCTGTCCACAGGATTATCCAGGCAAAAGTACTGGAGTGGGTTGCGTGACTAAATATGATTATTACTCTAACTGGGATACATATACGGTTATGTAAAAATGTTTTTTAGAGAGACATGATCTATTCTAAAAATAGAGGGGTTCAGTTCAGTTCAGTCACTCAGTGGTGTCCGACTCTTTGCGACCCCATAATCGCAGCATGCCAGGCCTCCCTGTCCATCACCAACTCCCAGAGTTCACTCAAACTAACGTCCATCAAGTCGGTGATGCCATCCAGCCATCTCATCCTCTGTCATCCCTTTCTCTTCCTGCCCCCAATCCCTCTCAGCATCAGAGTCTTTTCCAATGAGTCAACTCTTCTCATGAGGTGGCCAAAGTACTGGAGTTTCAGCTTTAGCATCATTCCTTCCAAAGAAATCCCAGGGCTAATCTACCCCAGAATGGAATGGTTGGATCTCCTGGCAGTCCAAGGGACTCTCAGGAGTTTCTCCAACACCACAGTTCAAAAGCATCAATACTTCGGCACTCAGCTTTCTTCACAGTCCAACTCTCACATCCATACATGACTACTGGAAAAACCATAGCCTTGACTAGATGGACCTTTGTTGGCAAAGTAATGTCTCTGCTTTTCAATATGTTGTCTAAGTTGGTCATAACTTTTCTTCCAAGGAGTAAGTGTCTTTTAATTTCATGGCTGTAGTCACCATCTGCAGTGATTTTGGAGCCTCATAAAACAAAGTCTGAGACTGTTTCCACTGTTTCCCCATCTATTTCCCATGAAGTGATAGGACTGGATGCCATGATCTTCTTTTTCTGAATGTTGAGCTTTAAGCCAACTTTTTCCCTCTCCTCTTTCACTTTCATCAAGAGGTTTTTAGTTCCTCTTCACTTTCTGCCATAAGGGTGGTGTCATCTGCATATCTGAGGTTATTTATATTTCTCCTGGCAATCTTGATTCCAGCCTGTGCTTCTTCTAGCCCAGCGTTTCTCAGGATGTACTCTGCATATAAATTAAATAAGCAGGGTGACAATATACAGCCTTGATGTACACCTTTTCCTGTTTGGAACCAGTCTATTGTTCCATGTCCAGTTCTAACTGTTGCTTCCTGACCTGCATGCAGGTTTCTCAAGAGTGGGTCAGGTGGTCTGGTATTCCCATCTCTTTCTGAATTTACCACAGTTTATTGTGATCCACACAGTCAAAGGCTTGGCATAGTCAATAAGGCAGAAATAGATGTCTTTCTGGAACTCTCTAGCTTTTTCCATGATCCAGCAGATGTTAACAATTTGATCTCTGTTTCCTTTGCCTTTTCTAAAACCAGCTTGAACATCTGGAATTTCACAGTTCACATATTGGTGAAGCCTATCTTGGAGAATTTTGAGCATTACTTTACTAGTGTGCGTGTATTCTAAAAATAGGGGGGTTAATAAAATTTAATTAGGAAGACTAAAAAAGTGTGCTTTTGGGGAGTTGGAAGAGAAAGGGAGAGGAGAGCGTTAGGAAAAAATAACAGAATTTTTAAAATTGGAGTTTAATTGATTTACAATATTGTATTAGTGAAACTATTTTTTTAGTGAAACTATTTTTTAGTTAAAGCTTTTTTACAAGTATTTATTCTCTTTCTACTATGTACTATTCATTGTTCTAGGTACTGGGAATCCAGCAGTGATGGGGACCAGAATCCATATCTTCCTGGGAGCTTATACTCTAGGGGGCAAAAACACATGAAACAACCATGTGCATTCAGAATTAGAGACCATGCTAAGTGGTATAGAGAAGAAAAAAAAGGGAAAGATTTAAGAAATACTGGGAGATGTGGCTATTCTAAATAACATGGTCAAGAAAGGACACATCGGTAAGTTGCCATTTGAGTAATCAGAAAGAAGTAAGAGCATAGGCTGTGTGTCTACCAGTGGGAAGAGCATTTCAGGTAGAAGGTACAATAGTGCTCTCAGGCAGAACAAGCTGAAGTATAAAGAAAAGGAAAAAAAAAAGAAGAAGAAGCTGGAGCGGCAATAGAGGATCAGACTGTGAACTGTCTTTGAAGCCATTTTGACAACTGTGGTTTTTACCAAAGTAAAAAAACAGAGAGAAATGAGAGACTTTGTGATATTCTGAGTGGAGTAGGATTTTTATCTGACTTATATTTTAACATTTTTAGTCTAACAACTCTGTCGTGCAGGCTGTAGTGGGAGTGGGAAAAGTAAAGGGCATGGGGATCAGTCGGAGATGATTAGAGCAATTCAGGAAAAAGTTGACTGTGGTTTTTATCAGTGGTATCAGTGAGATGGTGGAGTTGATTAGATGAGTGTAAAACCATGAAGGCAAGAGAGAGTCTGAGTTGTGAAAAAATGAAAGAAGCCTTAAAAAACTGGCCCCTGTTCATCAAGAGAGAACCTGTAAGAAGGAAGGCTAGAGAGAGGGGCAGAGCCCTCTGCAGGGAGCATCTTGCAAGCTATACTGAAGACTTTATCACAAGGGCCCTGGAAACCCATTGAAATATTTTAAACAAAATTGTTAAATAACTTAACCTCTTAAAGCAACACACCTTCATTATTTCACAGCTCCCACCTGAAAGAAATCGAGGCACTAATTTCTCTGATCAGGGTCTTGTTGTTGGTCAGTCACTTAGTTGTGTCCAACCCTTTGTGATTCCATGGACTGCAGCATGCCAGGCTTAACTGTCCTTCCTGTCTCAAACTCATGTCCACTGAGTCAATGATGCCATCCAATCATCTAATCCTCTGTCACACCCTTCTCCTCCTGCCCTCAGTCTTTCCCAATCAGGATGTTGACCAGGCTGTGATCCTATCTGGAATGAGGAGTTTCTGCTGCTGCTGCTGCTGCTGCTAAGTTACTTCAGTCGTGTCCAACTCTGTGAGACCCCATAGATGGCAGCCCACCAGGCTCCCCCGTCACTGGGATTCTCTAGGCAAGAATACTGGAGTGGGTTGCCATTTCCTTCTCCAGTGCATGAAAGTGAAAAATGAAAGTGAAGTCGCTCAGCTGTGTTGGACTCAGCAACCCCAAGGACTGCAGCCCACCAGTCTCCTCCATCCATGGGATTTTCCAGGCAAGAGTACTGGAGTGGGTTGCCATTGCCTTCCCCAGAGGAGTCTTCTAGGTGTATTCAAACTTAGAATTGAGTTTCTTAGAGTTTTAAGACTAAGGTCACCAATTCCTAGACGCTGTTCCTCCCCATTAGAATTCATACTAAAGCTCTTTACTTCTTCTTGGCCAGCAAGAGAACATATTTCTTTTTAAGAGTACCTAATTAGATCATGACTATTCAGGAAAATATCTCTTATTAATCATAGTAACTAATTAAAGATATTAGTTACACCTGAAAAATCTTTGCATCTTTGTCATAATGTAACATAATCATGGAAGGATAAACCATTACTTTTATCTTATTCAAAGGAAAGTTATAAGTATCATTCACACCCAGGGGAAGGAAATTGAACAAGGCATATATAGCAGGGTGTGGAAATCTTTGGGGCCATTTTATGATTCTGCCTACAGGATAGTGGTATAAGTCAATCTGCAGGTTATATAGTGAACAAAACACCATGCTCTTTTCAGTCTTTCTGGTTTCTGAGTGTTTTATCTAGGGTAGACTGAAGGACACCAGAGGGAAAATAAGACAAGTTAAGCAGCAAGATGCCAGCTGGGAATAGTCTGCATTAAAAGTTATTATCTATTTAATATTACTAATGAGACTTGGAGAGTAAAAGGATCAGAACAAAAAATGATACCTAACTTTTGACATGACCGCTAAATGAATATATAGTTATTTTGCAGTCCAGATAATATGTAGGAACTGTAGATATCAATGGAATGGAGAGAATGCGAGAAAATTATGTTAATTAATATACTAGGTATAAAAGGTCTTGCAGCTTCCTCTTGAGACTTTAGAAGTGTTTAGTTGAGTTGCCATGTAGGGAGTTGACTCTTCAACTGGACAGACTGTATGGAGAAGCTCTGTGACCAAATGGAAAGGCAGAGCCAGGGAAGCTTAGCTTTCCCTCCATCACTGCTGAGGAGTCATATATATGTAAGACTTCTGGGATCTTTCAGAAGAGACCAGCTAAATACCACTTATTGACCTCCAGTTGATGTAGCATGAAATCCAGCAATCGCCCGGCCAAATTCTGCATGAAATGTTGAGCCTCAAACTGTGCTGTGTATATGATGAAGAATTATAGAGAAATAGAGGCAAAGGCATGGAAAGGTAAAAGGGACCTGAAATAAAGTGAAACAGAGTAAGTGTGAGTAAGGCACACAGAGGAAAGAGATTTACGAGGTTGCCATGATGAGTGGAACTTTAGCAAGAATAAATGTTTAGTGACATTTTTAAAGAAATAATACAATGTGATATGCTATGTCATCTCCTCCTTGATGTTCTGACAAAAGCCCCACCCAAGATTTCCATAGCTTTTTAATGTTTTTGAAAGACAGCTCTTATTTTTCTAGGCTGAAACTAGATTTAATACAAGAAGAAGACAGTTTTATCTGGGTTACATTTAAAATCATGAACCAGGTTCATAAATAATCAGAAACTCAACACTCTCAAGGAACATAGAATTTTAAAGTGATGCTGGTGCTTCCCTGGTGGTCTAGTGGTTAAAAAGCCTCCTGCCAATGCAGGAGGGTACAGGTTTGATCCCTAGTATGGGAAGGTCCCAAATGCTTCAGCACAACCTGTGGGCCACAACTACTGAGCCCACGCTCTAGAGCCTGTTGGCTGCAGCTACTGAGAGCATAAGCCAGAAGTACTGAAACCTGTGAGCCTAGAACCTGTGCTCCACAACAAGAGAAGCCGCTGCAAGAAGAAGCGTGTGTACTGCAATGAAGAGTATTCCCCACTCACCTAACCAGAGGGCACACGTGCAGCAACAAAGACATAAAGTAAATAAAATATTAAAAAGAAAAAAAGATGCTGGAACTTAGAATGGAGCCACTGTGTTTGATTGTTGTTTACATTTAACTGATTCACAAACAGTTCTTAGCTTACCACCATACATGTATGTATGGAAATGTAAAATATATTAATGTACATTTATTATATGCATATACATTTATATTGTGTATGACATATACACTTATTGCATTTTTAAAAATATCCTCTTTCTCTACTTATGTTCCTACTAAAATTTGAATTATGACTTTAAATAGAATATCAATTCCAAAATAGTATATGAAAAAAAAGCCCCTATGTTTTGAGATTTGTCTTTAGCTTTATCACTTTTCTGTCTTCTAAATTTTTAACATCATTTTTATTTGCTCTGCTTTATTTTTGACTTACCTTTTCCTTTTTACACTAACACATGAAGCTAATCATGGCATTTGAGCAAAGGGAAATAGATGCTCCCAGTTTTCTGTTGGTTAAATTCTTGTTTTCCTTGTTCATCTCTCCTGTTCAGCTCTCATGAGCCATCCTTCTTCTAGCACATATTCATCTGCTGCCAGCTTATCTCCCAAAGCACCTTAACCTTCCTGCAAATCTGGTTTCAGGCTCTGTTTTCTCTCTTACCCCCATTTAGCTACATGTCTACTAACCAGGAAGGGAATCGATTTAAACCAATTCTTTTAAGAATAAATCATGTACACATGCAACCTGACAAATATAGCTCAAACCATAAGAATCATGAGGGGAAACACAATTTCTACATATTGTTATTTTCATATAACAATTTTTCATCTACTTAACTTCTCTCAGTATAAAACTTGTATATCTACTTATTTAGATGACTTTTAAGCTTTTTCACCCATAAAAATTGGAAATAGAGTGCTGCTCATTAGCCTACTTGGTGATGCATAGATTGATTTTGATTTACACCTTTAGGAAAGGGATACCTGTTGAGAACTTCAGAAAAGAAAAGTCTGCGCAAAAATATTTATGATATTTATGTTAGAAAATAATAATTTTGTAGTACAAAACTATTCTACAATGTCATGTATTACTAGTTCTAAATATCTCCAGGCACGGAGATTATCCATCTATGTTTTAAATATATATAAAATCCTGTACCTGTAAACTTTCTGGAGGGTCTATTTTCTGAGCTAATTCTAGTACTGATGACTGTTTCAGTCAGGATCCCAGCAGGTTCAGTGATGAAGGAGACAGAACACATGGCAGAGACGTAGGCAGGGTGAAGAGAACAGCAAAAATCACCATGTCTAGGATTGAAGAAACAAGGGCAGAAAAGTATATACAAAAGTCCACTCAAAGCTGTGGCAGTGAAAAGGGGGCTGCTTGGCTGGCAGTTGTGTAGTTCTTAGAGGATATAGCTATTGCTTTAGAAAAGGCACTAAAACAGACATACAGAGATATTTGATTTTCTCCCCCTTTTCATCCTGTTAAGTTAATTTATAAGTTCCAGGTGGTTTTACACTGTAACTAGCTTTATTTAAAATATTTCACTTGTTAAGACAGATGACATAACTCGATGAGATAGAGATTTCATTATAACTAATTTACATTTAGATATTACTGAAAGGTATAGATTTTTGATATAACTAATTATTATTTCATGTATTTCATTAAGAGACCTGTAACAAAATTAATACCTCAGGAGATTCTTTTTCCTTTCCTGGAAAATATTGATAAAAATGTCAAAGATAATGCAAATTGTGTGAAGTAGGATTGTGTTATAATTTTATCAAAACATAAGAGGACTGTATCATATTTTAATTAGCATATTAAAGGGGGTAGAATTTCCAGGTTGATTCAGTATTGTTTGCCAAAATCATTGTGTTAGACTGGAATAAATATATATTCTCTCCCTAGGACTCCTTTTAATTCCCTTACACAGATGTCTGTAAAAATGAAGATCAAAACAACTGTCCTTGTCTCCTCTTTTGTCTTTGGAACATAGTAGGTGCACTGAGGAGAAATAAGAAATACTTAGAGAAGACAAAGTACAAAATACAAGTTGCCTTCATTTTCAAAACCCAGATGTCTCAATAATTTTACTTTTTTTTATATTAATTTACCTCACAATGTTCTTTAAAAAATGTGAGTCCTTAAAAACATTTTTCCATTAAATTAAGAAAATAAAAGCTTTTGTTTTTGAGCTAAGTGCAGTATGTTCTAGAAAAACAGTATTCATCCTAAAAAGTCTAAGTTGAGTTTTCGTTAACTCATTTAAGGATAAAAAGGAAAAACACAAATGATTTAGTCAGTAGGGAGACTTGTTTAACTGAGAAAAACCTGCTAGCTGATAATTAGCAGAGAGAATTTTACACATCTTTGAAGTTAATTCCCTGATTCAACATTTCCTTTAACTTTTTTATGAGGTGGGTGCACCCATACAAATATTCTTTAATTCACACAAATTATTCAATCAAATTACTTGGTGATTTATGGAAATAGAAGTAAGCAAGGGTTATGCTGGTCTTTAACAAGTGTTTTTGAGCTTTCATATGCCAAAGCACTGCGGTGGTCATAAAAAAGGAAAAAAAATATTTGTCTAGAAGTTAGTTTGAATCCATAAGTGAAGTTGGGTTTGTCTGTTTAATGTCCCCTGGTATATTAAAATCTGCAGTATAGTTTTTTCCTACATGTTTTCATTCTCCAAGTAATTTGTCCTCATTTTCCATGAGCTCATATACATGTAAAGCTTCTTTGACTCCCACATTCTAGCATTTATATTTATCAGAGTCTACATGCCTCTTGACGAAAACAGAGCTTTTAGTTCAGTATACTTTCCTAAGAAACATTCTTACACCAGTGTCTGAACAGTTCAGAGAGCCACAGGAATAAAATCATGTTTGATTTCTCACCCTCTCCTTTGACTTTGTCACTCAGTCCATCACTACTTGTCACTATGCCCTTTGGGACATTGCTGAGAACCACTCATTATTCACACTGCCACTATCTTTATCTGGAATTCATTTACCATGTGCCAGGGCTACTGAGACAGCCTTCAAGGAGACCCATCTCCAACCTCTCTCCTTTCCAATTTATTCAACCCTCAGCAACTGGAATTATTTCCCTCAAAGCAACATGACCTTGCTTCTCATTATCCTGCAGTAGCTGCCCGTTGTGTTTCTCAAGTCCGATGTTTTGATCCTTGCTTGAAGGCTTGACCTTTGGTTTCACTGTTACCTTCTCTACTTCAATCTTGCTCATATGATCAGTTCTTTCAGGACAGAGTGTGTACCAACCTTCAGACACCTACCCCACTTAGTCATATATTTGGGTATTCCTCCTTCTTTGGAATTAGTTTCTGACTATTACACTGTCTTATGTTTTCCTCTTTCAGAGTTCTGTCCTAGGCTCCATTTCTTCATGTTGCTTTTCTCCAAAAGGCTTGTGTAATTTGTTAAGTTATTGGCTTTTCAAATTTTTATAGTATGTGTTGCTAAACAGCTGGTTATCAAATTCTTTTTATATATATGAAATAAATATATTAATAAAAGGAAGTGGGCCCAGCATGGGAGATCTAACCAGATTTTCTGGATTCTAAACATCTACCCTTGTTACTCCATAAAATTATTTATAAGATCCCATCTACCACTAAACTGGATCTATACATAATAATGTTTGAATACTTAATCTAAATTTTTCCTTCTAGCCATTGTTTGTGACACTATTGTTTAACTTTAGGGCTTTAATCCTAATATATTACCTTGTGGTGGTGGTTGTCTAATCATTAAGTTATGTCTGACTCTTTTGCAACTCCATGAAATGCAGACCGTCAGGATCCTCTGTCCATGGGATATCCCAGGCAAGAATACTGGAGTGGATTGCCATTTCCTTCTCCAGGGGATATTCCTGACCCAAGGATCAAGTCCAAGTCTCCTGCATTACAGGTGAATTCTTTGCCACTGAGCCATCAGGACAGCTCCCAATATGTTACCTAACAAGCATTAATATATTTTGATTCAAATGGCATCTGTTGAGCACTTTCTTTTGCTCAATAAATCTCATATTTTAGATTTTAGCACATGAAACAGCTTCTTTCAAGAATACTCATCTGTCTAGTGTTTTTCAGGGACAGAACATGTTAAAATTATGCAGAGTTCCCCTGGCCTAGTTTTGTCTTCCTATTTCTATGTACTGAGTAGAACTCAAATCTGTCAAAACTGTATGAATCATATTAGATATTCTAAGTCTTCTACAAATTTGAGGGTCTTATTTAGCAGTCCATCTCTCCTTCACCCTCTGCCTCTGATTTTATGTTTCCAAAGCAGCCTAGAAATTAAATAAAAGCCCTTTCATTTTCTCTGCAGTATAAGGTGATCATGTAGTCTCAAGCAAACCTTGAGAAATGTTCTTCTTGAACAATTGTTCGTTAAGTCTGGCTGTGAGCAGCTGAGCAGAGTGTTTTGAATAATAATGATCCTGATGATAAGAAAAATAACTACCATTTATCACACAGTTTCTGTACATGGCTGACCTCCCATGGAGAGTTTTACAATGAAGGTTTCTGGCATTGCACTATGTGCTTTGCACAGATTACAACATTTAATCCTTATAAAGCTCCTAATGAGGCCATTTAACAGGCAAAGAAACTGGAGTGCTAAAAGGTTAAGTAACTTAGAAAAGATCACAAGTAAGTGATTGAATCAGGTTTAACTGACTCCAAACCTTCAGCTCCTAAATGGTACACGAGAAAACCGAAATATTGGACTTCTATGGACATGATGATTTATTGGGAGGGTAGAGAAAACTTCTTTGAATTTATCTCCACTGGAAATTCTGAGTACTTGCTAACATCAGAATAGCAAACATTATTTGAATATGTGACTGAATATTTAAATTAGTCAGGAAATAATTATGGATTTCAAGGGGGAAGTATAGTAGAATGACACTAAACTAATGGTTTAATTGGTCATCTTTTTTTAAGAATGAGGCTGCCTTTGTACTGACATAGATATATACAGCTGAGAAAATACATACATCTAACAAATGTGTGTTCCTGTCAGGAATGTAGTCATGTGTACTGTTTCTTTGACATAATGGGCATTATTTCTACCACTTAATTGATTACTCAGTTGTACTTTGCAAATACTTGAGTGAAAATAACTGATACCAGATATATAATTCAAAATAATGTAAGAATATCTTATATCTATATGTGGGTATTACTAAATAACTGCTGCCAACAGTTACTGATGAGGTAATCTGTGCTCTTAATTATTCAGATGACTGAGTTAAGTCTTTTATTAAAATCACCAGATTAAATAAGCATCTCATAGGAATGACTGAGAAGTAGAAGTGAAGGAAAAAGAGTAATAATGCTTACCTTATTATTAATTTTTATATCTTGGTATAAGAAATAAAATTAATCATTCAGTATAATTAGTAAGTAATCTACATGAGTCAAGGATGATGTGAAATGTGCACAAGTAGAACATAGCTTTTGTTTTATGCTTCACTCTCTTATGTCAAACTTTTAAAATGAATCAAAACCCATAAATACAGTCTGTGATCCTGTATTCTTGGACTCTGAAGCTCAGAGGTGAGGTAGGACAAAATTGCAATCTTGAAATCAGTGATTATTCTTTTCTTCCCCTCTTTGAGTACTCATTTACACATAGACATACAAAAAATTTATATTCATTCAAAAATTATCTCATGTATCATAGTAATATAATTTGAGTTGGTTTTACATCCATTAGTTGGGAATTATTAAGTATCTCATAACTGATAATCCTCCTTTCCAACTGCTGCTTAAACTAACTCTATTATAATGAAAATATCTCTTTATGTTTGCCTTTTTTGTGTGTGTATGTGTGTGCACACGTATGTTTAAACAAGAACAAAATCCATATTAAATAGTCATAAAAATCATTTATTGAAAGAGAAGAAATGATTTAAAAACTCACCTAAATTGATGGACATATGTCAAAGGGTCCCAGGAACAATCTTAATGAGCCCCCAATGGCCAAAGCTAGAATATTTTGAGAAAAAAAAATACAGTTACATTAATTTACAACCCACAGTAGAAAATAAAGCCACAAATCCATTCTGATATAAATAAATTATTGAATAAATTGATAAATATAGGAGAAGCAAGAAATATCTAGTACAAAATAATTCCAAATTAATTATGTAGATATTCTATCCTAATTGAGAAGGAATATAACTCCCTATTCTTTAAGTATGGGCCTCATATAGTGACTTTCTTGCAAAGAGTACAGGATGGAAAGGGGATGAAAAGAGTGACTTTTTAGTATAGGAACCTGGAATGTTAGGTCCATGAATCAAGGCAAATTGGAAGTGGTCAAACAGGAGATGGCAAGAGTGAACGTCAACATTCTAGGAATCAGTGAACTAAAATGGACCGGAATGGGTGAATTTAACTCAGATGACCAATATATCTACTACTGTGGTCAAGAACCCCTTAGAAGAAATGGAGTAGCCATCATAGTCAACAAAAGAGTCCAAAATGCAGTACTTGTCTGCAATCTCAAAAGTGACAAAATGATCTCTGTTCCTTTGCAAGGCAAACCATTCAATATCACAGTAATCCAAGTCTATGCCCTGACCAGTAATGTTGGAGAAGCTGAAGTTGAACGGTTCTATGAAGACCCAAAGGCCTTCTAGAATTAATACCCCCAAAAGATGTCCTTTTCATTATATGGGACTGGAAAGCAAAAGTAGGAAGTCAAGAAACACCTGGAGAAACAGGCAAATTTGGCCTTGGAGTACAGAATGAAGCAGGGCAAAAGCTAACAGTTTTGCCAACAGAACACACTGGTCATAGCAAACAGCCTCTTCCAACAACACGAGAGGACTCTACACATGGACATCACCAGATGGTCAACAACAAAATCAGATTGACTATTTTCTTTGCAGCCAAAGATGGAGAAGCTCTATACAGTCAGCAAAAACAAGACTGAGAGCTGACTATGGCTCATTCATGAACTCCTTATTGCCAAATTCAGACTTAAATTGAAGAAAGTAGGGAAAAACACTAGACCATTCAGGTATGACATAAATAAAATCCTTTACAATTATACAGTGGAAGTGAGAAATAGATTTAAGGGACTAGATCTGATAGAGTGCCTGATGAACTATGGATGGAGGTTCATGACATTGTACAGGAGAGAGGGATCAAGACCATCCCCAAGAAAAAGCAAAATGGCTGTCGGAGGAGGCCTTACAAATAGCTATGAAAATAAGAGAAGCCAAAAACAAATGAGAAAAAGAATGATATACCCATTTGAATGCAGGGTTCCAAAGAATATCAAGGATAGATAAGAATGTCTTCCTCAGTGATCAATGCAAAGAAAAAGAGGAAAATAATAGCATGGGCAACACTAGAGATCTTTTCAAGCAAATTAGAGATACCAAGGGAGCATTTCATGCAAAGATGGGCTCAATAAAGGACAGAAATGGTATGGATCTAACAGAAGCAGCAGATATAAAGAAGGTGCAGCAAGAATACACAGAAGAATTATACAAAGAAAATCTTCACGACCCAGATAATCACAATGGTATGATCACTCACCTACAGCCAGACATCCTGGAATGTAAAGTCAGTGCGCCTTAGGAAATGTCTTTATGAACAAAGCTAGTGGAGGTGATGGAATTCCAGTTGAAGTATTTCAAACCCTCAAAGATGATGCTATGAATGTGCTGCTCTCAATATGTCAGCAAATTTGGAAAACTCAGCAGTGGCCACAGGACTGGAAAAGGTTAGTTTTCATTCCAGTCCCAAAGAAAGGCAATGCCAAAGAATGCTCAAACTACCACACAATTGCACTCCTCTCACATGCTAGTAAAATAATGGTCAAAATTCTCTAAGCCAGGCCTCAACAATACATGAACCATGAACTTCCAGATGTTCAAGCTGGTTTTGGAAAAGGCAGAGGAACCAGAGATCAAATTGTCAACATTCACTGGATTATTGAAAAAGCTAGAGAGTTCCAGAAAAACATCTACTTCTGCCTTATTGACTATGCCAAAGCCTTTGACTGTGTGGATCACAACAAACTGTGGAAAATTCTTAAAGAGATGGAAATACCAGAACACCTGACCTGCGTCTTGAGAAATCTGAATGCAGGTGAAGAAGCAACAGGTAGAACTGGACATGGATCAACAGACTGGTTCCCAATAGGGAAAGGAGTATGTCAAGGCTGTATATTGGCACCCTGCTTATTTAACTTATATGCAGAGTACATCATGAGAAATGCTGGACTGGATAAAGCATAAGCTGGAATCAAGATTGCCGGGAGAAATATCAATAACCTCAGATATACAGATGACACCACCCTTAGGGCAAGAAGCGAAGAAGAACTAAAGATTCTCTTGATGAAAGTGAAAGAGGAGAGTGAAAAAGTTAGCTTAAAGCTCAACATTCAGAAAACAAAGATCATGGCATCTGGTCACATCACTTCATGGCAAATACATGGGGAAACAGTGGCTGACTTTATTTTTCTGGGCTCCAAAATCACTGCAGATGGTGACTGCAGTCGTGAAATTAAAAGATGCTTGCTCCTTGGAAGGAAAGTTATAACCAACCTAGACAGCATATTAAAAAGCAGGGACATTACTTTGCCAACAAAGGTCCATCTAGTCCAGGCTATGGTTTTTCCAGTGGTCATGTATGAATGTGAGAGTTGGACTATAAAGAAGCTGAGGGCTGAATAATTGATGCTTTTGAACTGTGGTGTTGGAGTCCCTTGGACTGCAAGGAGATTCAACCAGTCCATCCTAAAGGAGATCAGTCCTAGGTGTTCATTGGAGGGACTGATGTCCAGTCCCATGATTAACTCCAGTATAATCATGAAGCAAACATTAGACAAATTCCAACAGAGGTCCTGTGCAATGTACTCGACCTAGTATTCCTCAAAACTGTCAAGGTCATCAATGAAAATCTGAGGAATTATCTGAGGAAAAATCTGAGGAATTATCACAGCCAGAGGGGCCCTAAGGAGATATAATAACTAAGTATATCATATCCAGGAATGGGGGGAAAAGGAAATTGGAACAAACTATGAATTTTAATTAAAAAATCAATATTTGTTCATTAATTGTAACAAATATGCCCTCTAAATGTAATATATTACTGCTAGGGAAATTGGAACTCTTTGTTCTATCTGCCTAATATTTCTGTAAATAATAAACTGTTTTGAAAAATAAAGTCTACTGATATGAAAAACAAAAAGATATTTCTTAATGAATTAAATCTACATTTGTAGTAAGTATTGGATTGATGTCAGAAGCAAGATATTCTCACACCCAGTGAGGATATGGACTTAAAGGAAGCAAAGAGATTCCTCTGAAAAATCGATAAGGTCATCTGAAACATGGGCATTAAGAGAACACCAGAATGGGGCAAATGGAGAAAATCAGAGAAGAGTGACAATAAGAGACAAAGAAAAAGACTCTAAAATTCTGGACTAAACCCTAGATGATATGCTGCCTGAAAAATTTCTCCGTGCAGGGTAATATTCTTTGTGCCACCATGAAAAATGCTTACTATTTTCATGAACCTTCAACACAGGCTGTGTATTTTGGGCATGTAGATATTAGGGTGTTGTCTAGTGGCAGACAATCTGTAATGGCCCATGGATAACATATTGAACTAATGCAGCAGAAATTGGTATACAGACTTAGAGAATCACAAATTCATCCTGAAAAATCATTCGCTATAGAGACTGGAAGTGATGCTGATTCTTCCAAAGTTTGGGATAGAATTTTAAGATACTTTCATTTCATTATCAAAGGAGAGAGTAACACCAGGTGACAGGCTACATTTACAGAAGTCTTGTTCATAAAGCTTTATTTCTGCTTACCCGTAACTTCTACATCTTATTCCTCAGTTCAGTTCAGTTCAGTCACTCAGTCATGTCTGACTCTTTGCGACCCCATGAACTCCAGCACGCCAGGCCTCCCTGTCCATCACCAGTTCCCAGAGTTCACTCAGACTCATGTCCATTGAGTCAGTAATGCCATCCAGCCATCTCATCCTCTGTCGTCCCCTTCTCCTCCTGCCCCCAATCCCTCACAGCATCAGAGTCTTTTCCAATGAGTCAACTCTTCGCATGAGGTGGCCAAAGTACTGGAGTTTCAGCTTTAGCATCATTCCTTCCAAAGAAATCCCAGGGCTGATCTCCTTCAGAATGGACTGGTTGGATCTCCCTTGCAGTCCAACGGACTCTCAAGAGTCTTCTCCAACACCACAGTTCAAAAGCATCAATTCTTTGGTGCTCGGCTTTCTTTATGATCCAACTCTCACATCCATACATGACTACTGGAAAAACCATAGCCTTGACTAGATGGACCTTTGTTGGCAAAGTAATGTCTCTGCTTTTTAATATGCTATCTAGCTGGTCATAGCTTTTCTTCCAAGGAGCAAGCATCTTTTAATTTCATGCCTGTAGTCACCATCTGCAATGATTTTGGAGCCCCCAAAAATAAAGTCTGCCACTGTTTCCATGGTTTCCACTGTTTCCCCATCTATTTGCTATGAAGGGTTGGGACTGAATGCCATAATCTTAGTTTTCTGAATGTTGAGCCAACTTTAAGCCAACTTTTTCACTCTCTTCTTTCACTATCATCAAGAGGCTCTTCAGTTCTTCTTTGCTTTCTGGCATAAAGGTGGTGTCATCTGCATATCTGAGGTTACTGATATTTCTCCCGGTATCTTGATTCCAGTTTGGGCTTTATCCAGCCTGGCATTTCACATAATGTACTCTACATATAAGTTAAATAAGGAGGGTGACAATATACAGCCTAGACATAGTCCTTTCCCAATTTGGAACCAGTCTGTTGTTCCATGTCCAGTTTTAACTCTTGATTCTTGACCTGCATACTGATTTCTCAAGAGGCAGGTCAGGTGTTCTGGTATTTCCATCTCTTTAAGAATTTTCCACAGTTTGTTTTGGTCCACACAGTCAAAGGCTTTGGTATAGTCATTAAAGCAGAAGTAGATACTTTTCTGGACTCTAGCTTTTTCAATGATCCAGTGAATGTTGACAATTTGATCTCTGGTTCCTCTGCCTTTTCTGAAACCAGCTTGAACATCTAGAAGTTCATGGTTCATGTATTACTGAAGCCTGGCTTGGAGAATTTTGACAATTACTTTACTAGCGTGTAAGATGAATGCCATTGTGTGGTAGTTTTAACATTCTTTGGCATTGCCTTTCTTTGGGATTGGAATGAAAACTGACCTTTTCCAGTCCTGTGGCCACTGCTGAGTTTTCCAGATTGGCTGGCATATTGAGAGCAGTGCTTTAACAGAATCATCTTTTAGGATTTGAAATATTTCAACTGGAATTCCATCACTGTTTGAACTCTTACATATAGATATAAAATCAAAATACATTTATGACTTAAATTACCAAAATCGGTATATTCAAATTCATGATACTGATCATGTCATTGATACTAACTAACTCATGAAAATATATGTCTTTAATTATGGTGTTATGTTCAGATATTCCTATTGCAATGCAGTGTGCTAATCCTACTTTGCCCACAGAGGTTCTACTTTGTGGAAGGTAATTGAAAATACTTTTTTTGTAATCTCAGAATTGAGCATGAATATAATTCTCTTAATGTCATTTAATTGCAATGCCATGAAAACGTCTAAAACTGAAAGATTTGAATATTTACTTTTAGAAGGCACAATCCATATTCCACAAAGTAACTACCCAATGGTATGCAATAATCTTATATGTTAGACATTCTTTTAAAATTCAGCTAAAATTTTAGTAACATGTATTGAAGATAACTAAAGGAATTTTCAGACTATATTTTCTCTAATTGTTCTTTATCTAGATGAATATTTTTCTGTATATCATCAAGTTGTATGCTATTTATTGTTATATTGCTATTACTTTAAAAATTTTAAGACTCTTGTTATTTTAATAAACCTGAGATTCTTTAAAATTGAAAATACTTGTTACAGAAAACCATGGATTTTTTTCCTGATTGTTGTCTTCCACTTTTTAGAATTATCTGTAACATTCAGAAATATGGTTAAAAAGTATTAAAAGGACAAAGGGACACTTTAAATCCTCTTTCTGAGATTTTCCTCCCTGCAAATCTTTTTGTTAAAGAAGAATATGTAAAACTTTCTAATGATATATCTATTTTAAATGCTCTAACTCTGTTATTAGTAACTGTTGTAAAATCATAGGAAGTTCAAGATGTTCTTTAGACTTCCTTGATGGTTTAGATGGTAAAAAATCCCCCTGCAATGCAGGAGACCTGGGTTGATCCCTGGGTTGGGAAAATCCCCTGGAGGAGGGCCTGGCAATGCACTGCAATATTCTCACCTGGAGAATCCCCTTGGACAGAGGAGCCTGGAGGGCTACAGTCCATAGGATTGCAAAGAGTCAGACATGACTGAGCAACTAAACTGTAAGATGTTCTTTATGAGAAGAAAGAATGCATACTAACATTATATATTCCTGTCCTAATCTTGTATAGATATATATTTTTTCTGCCTGAAACTCAACTGTTATTGCAAAGGTGTGAAATCACATACATCTGACTTATGCTTAATGATGAAAATAATTCAGATTTCCTCTTAATGAGCACTGTGCAGTGAGGAAAATAAATCTTAGAAAATAAAGACAGAAGAGACTTTCAGTTAAACAGCATTTTTTTTTAATTTTCAACATAAAATGTGAACTTTTATTAGCATCCACATTCCATTAGTTGTCTTTGAATCATGACACGGCACTAACTATACATTTTAGGAAACTTTTTATATGTAGGTATATTCAAAAGAATAAATCCTGGGACATATGTGAAATCTCATAAATATATAAGTACCAGAATAGCACACATGCATAAGCACTCTGCCACTCTTTTAATATAGGAACCGAGTCTTGCTTTATATCTTTAATGTAATTTTCAACAACTCAGGATCTGATATTTTGTAAAATGTTAATAAAATGTTTAACTTTACTATGAGTTTTATTCATCTTTTAGTATATCTGTAATATCCATATATTTAATTGATTTTGGGGTCCTTTGTAAAAATAGTGTTACCATACATAATGAAATGTACATAAATTTCAAGTGTGAAGCTTGATGAATTTTTTTCCAGCTTGAATCATTACTGTAATCAGCATGCAAATAGAGGCTATCATATATTCTCAGTTCCCAGAAAAACTCTCATACCCCTTCCTAGTCTGTGAGTAACCACTCTTCCAACTTATCTTACCATGTTTTTTTTTCTATTTTATCAAAATGCATTAACATAGGAGATATACATTAAGTATGGATCTCTGATTTCAGATTATATGTATGGATTTCATTTATGTTGTTTTCTGTAGCAGTATTTTGTCCTTGTTGTTATATGCTATTGGTTTATTTACTATTAAGCTATAATTTATAGATCCATTCTGTTTTTCTCTTTTTTATTGAAGGATAATTGATTTATCATATTATATTAGTTTCAGATATATGACATAGTGATTCAGTATTTTTATTTTATTTTTTTGATTCAGTATTTTTATACATTACAAAATAATTACCAGGATAAGTCTACTTACCTTCTGTCACCAAAGTTTTCAGAATACTATTAGCTTTGTTCTTTATTCTATGCATCACATTCCCGTGGCTTAATTATTTTGTGATTGGAAGTTTATTCTTCCTTATCCTCATCTGTTTATTGGTCCCACACCCACCTTTCTGTTCAGTTCAATTCAGTCTTTCAGTCTTGTCTGACTCTTAGCAACTCCATGTACTGCAGCATACCAGACTTCCCTGTCCATCACCAACTCCTGGAGCTTGATCAAACTCATGCCCATCTAACCATCTAACCATCTCATTCTCTGTCATCCTCTTCTTCCCCTGCCTTCAATCTGTTGGCAACCACCAATTTGTTTTTTCTATCTTTGAGTCTGTTTCTCTTTTATTATTGTTTTTTCTTTTATTTTTTAGATTCCACCTGTAAGTAAAGTCATATAGTACTTATTTTTCACTGTCTGACTTATTTAACTTAGTATAATGCCCTCTGGGTACATCTTTATTGTTTCAAACTGCAAAATATCATTCTTTTTATGATTGAGTAATATTCCATTATATATACATATAAATGTGTGTGTGTGTGTGTGTATGTATATACACATAAAATTATTCCTTATTCATCTATTGAAGAACACTTCAGTTGCTTCCATAGCTTGGCTATTGTAAAAAATACTACAAGGAACATAGGAGTGCATGTATATTATTGAATTAGTGTTTTCTTCAGGAAAGCATCCAGGAATACAATTGTTGGGTCATATGTCAGTTTTTTTGTTTGTTTGTTTTTTTTGAGGCATCTCCATATTGCTTTCCATAGTGGCTTTGACAATTTACAAACTCATCAACAGTGGATGAGGAGTCTCTTCTCTACATATATTATCTAATACCTGCTTTTGTTATCTTTTTCATAATAGTTATTCTGACAGGTATGAGGTGATATTTCATTGTGGTTTTGATTTACATTTCTCTATTAGTGATATTGAACATCTTTTCATGTGCCTCTTCACCATCTGTATGTCTTTGCACAAATGTTTATTCAGATCCTCTACCAGAATTGATGCTTTTGAACTGTGGTGTTGGAGAAGACTCTTGAGAGTCCCTTGGACTGCAAGGAGATCCAACCAGTCCATTCTGAAGGAGATCAGCCCTGGGATTTCTTTGGAAGGAATGATGCTAAAGCTGAAACTCCAGTACTTTGGCCACCTCATGCGAAGAGTTGAGTCATTGGAAAAGACTCTGATGCTGTGAGGGATTGGGGGCAGGAGGAGAAGGGGACAACAGAGGATGAGATGGCTGGATGGCATCACTGACTCAGGGATGTGAGTCTGAGTAAACTCCAGGAGTTGGTGATGGACAGGGAGGCCTGGCGTGCTGCGATTCATGTGGTTGCAAAGAGTCGGACACCACTGAGTGACTGAACTGAACTGAACTGAACTACCATTTTTAAATGGATTTTTAAATTTTTTTCCTTCATTGTTGAGTGGTATGAGTTTCCTTTATATCTTGGCTATTAGTCTCTTAACAGATAAATTTTTTGCAAATATATTCTTCCATTCAGTAGGTCACCTTTTCATTTTATTGATAGCTTCCTTCACTGTGCAAAAGATTTTTGGTTTGATGTGTCCATTTATTTCTTTTTTTCCCCTTGCTTGAAGAAACAGATACAAAAAAATAAATAAAACCTAGAAGACCAATTTGACAATAAGGAGTTCATGATCTGAGCCACAGTCAGCTCCCAGTCTTGTTTTTGCTGACTGTGTAGAGCTTCTCCATCTTTGGCTGCAAAGAATATAATCAATCTGATTTCAGTGTTGACCATCTGGTGATGTCCATGTGTAGAGTCTTCTCTTGTGTTGTTGGAAGAGGGTGTTTGCTATGACCAGGGTGTTCTCTTGGCAAAACTCTATTAGCCTTTGCCCTGATTCATTCTGCACTCCAAGGCCAAATTTACCTGTTACTCCAGGTGTTTCTTGACTTCCTACTTTTGCATTCCAGTCCCCAATAATGAAAAGGACATCTTTTGGGGGTGTAAGTTCTAAAAGGTCTTGTAGGTCTTCATAAAACTGTTCAACTTCACTAGACCATTCAGGTATGACCTAAATCAAATCCCTTATGATTATACAGTGGAAGTGAGAAATAGGTTAGAGGAACTAGATCTGATAGAGTGCCTGATGAACTATGGATGGAGGTTCGTGACATTGTACAGGAGACAGGGATCAAGATCATCCCCATGGAAAAGAAATGTAAATAAGCAAAATGGCTGCCTGAGGAGGCCTTACAAATAGCTGTGAAAAGAAAAGAAGTGAAAAGCAAAGGAGAAAAGGAAAGATATAAGCATCTGAATGCAGAGTTACAAAGAATAGAAAGGAGAAAGAAGAAAGATTTCCTCAGTGATCAACGCAAAGAAATAGAGGAAAACAACAGAATGGGAAAGACTAGAGATCTCTTCAAGAAAATTAGAGATACCAAGGGAACATTTCATGCAAAGATGGGCTCAATAAAGGATAGAAATGGTATGGACATAACAGAAGCAGAAGATATTAAGAAGAGGTAGCAATGATACACAGTAGAACTGTACAAAAAAGATTTTCACAACCCAGAGAATCACGATGGTGTGATCTCTCACCTAGAGCCAGACATCCTGGAATGTGAAGTCAAGTGGGCCTTAGCATCACTACGAACAAAGTTAGTGGAGGTGATGGAATACCAGTTGAGCTATTTCAAATCCTGAAAGATGATGCTGTGAAAGTCCTGCACTCAATGTACCAGCAAATTTGGAAAACTCAGCAGTGGCCACAGGACTGGAAAAGGTCAGTTTTCATTCCAATCCCAAAGAAAGGAAATGCTAAAGAATGCTCAAAATACCGCACAGTTGCACTCACCTCACACACTAGTAAATTAATGCTCAAAATTCTCCAAGCCAGGCTTCAGCAATATGTGAACTGTGAACTTCCAGATGTTCATGCTGGTTTTAGAAAAGGCAGAGGAATAAGAGATCAAAATGCCAACATCCACTGGATCATGGAAAAAGCAAGAGAGTTCCAGAAAAACATCTGCTTCTGCTTTACTGACTATGCCAAAGCCTTTGACTGTGTGGATCACAATAAACTGTGGAAAATTCTGAAAGAGATGGGAATACCAGATCACCTGACCTGCCTCTTAAGAAACCTATATGCAGGTCAGGAAGCAACAGTTATGACTGGACATGGAACAACAGACTGGTTTCAAATAGGAAAAGGAGTACACCAAGGCTATATATTGTCACCCTGCCTATTTAACTTATATGCAGAGTACATCATGAGAAATGCTGGGCTGGATGAAGCACAAGCTGAAGTCAAGATTGCCAGGAGAAATATCAATAACCTCAGATATGCAGATGACACCACCCTTATGGCAGAAAGTGAAGAGGAAGTAAAAAGCCTCTTGATGAAAGTGAAAGAGGAGAGGGAAAAAGTTGGCTTAAAGCTCAACATTCAGAAAAAGAAGATCATGGCATCTGGTACCATCACTTCTTGGGAAATAGACAGGGAAACAGTGGAAACAGTGTCAAACTTTATTTTGGGGGGCTCCAGAATCAATGCAGATGGTGATTGCAGCCATGAAATTAAAAGATGCTTACTCCTTGGAAGGAAAGTTACGACCAACCTAGATAACATATTCAAAATCAGAAACATTACTTTGCCAACAAAGGTCCATCTAGTCAAGGCTATAGTTTTTCCATTGGTTGTGTATGGATGTGAGAGTTGGACTTTGAAGAAAGCTGAGCACCGAAGAATTGATGCTTTTGAAGTGTGGTGTTGGAGAAGACTCTTGAGAGTCCCTTGGACTGCACGGAGATCCAACCAGTCCATCCTAAAAGAGATCAGTCCTGGGTGTTCATTGGAAGGACTGATGCTGAATCTGAAACTCCAGTACTTTGGTCAACTCATGTGAAGAGTTGACTCATTGGAAAAGACGCTGATGCTGGGAGGGATTGGGGGCAGGAGGAAAAGGGGACGACAGAGGATGAGATGGTTGGATGTCATCACTGACTCGATGGACATGAATTTGGGTAAAAGGGAGGCCTGGCGTGCTGCAATTCATGGGGTCGCAAAGAGTCGGAGACGACTGAGCGACTGAAATGAACTGAACTGAACCGAGAAGACCAATGATAAAGAGCATACAGCCTATGTTTTATTTTCGAAGTTTTATGGTTTCATGATAAAATTTCATGATCTCATGTTTAAGTCTTCAATCCATTTCGAGTTTATTTTTGAATATGGGTAAGAAAGCATTTCAGTTTGATTCTTATCCATGTAGCTATCCAGTTTAACCAGCACCAGTTATTAAAGAGGCTGTTTTCCTCTGTGGCATATTCTTGCCTTCTTTGTCATACATCAGTTAACCATATGAATGTGGATTTATTTCTTGGATCTTGTTGTATTCCATTGACCTACGTGTCTGTTTTTGTGCCAGTACCATACTGTTTTAATTACTGTAGCTTTCTAGTAAAGTTTGAAATAATAAGCATGATATCTTCACCTTTATTCTTCTTTCTCAAGATTGTTTTGGCTATTCATTGTCTTTCATGTTTTAATAAAAATGTTAGAATTATTTCTTATAGTTCTGTGAAAAATTCCATTGGTTTTTGGTTAGGATTTCATTCAATCTTAGATTGCCTTGGGGTGTACGATCATTTTAACAGTGTTAATTCTTCCAATTCATGAGCATAGTTTATTTTTCTACCTGTTTGCATGTACTATGTTCAATTTCTTTCATCATTGTCTTACAGTTTTCTGAGTACAGATCTTTTACCTTATTAGTTAGGTTTATTCATGAGCATTTTATTCTTTTTAAAGCGATAGTAAATGGAAGTGTTTTCTTGATTTCTCTTTCAGATAGTTCATTGTATATGTATAGAAACACAACTGATTGCCATATATAATTTTTTTATCCCACAATTTTAGTGAATTCATTTATTTGTTCTAATACTTTATTGCTCACATCTTCATGGTTTTCTATATATAATATCATGTCATCTACAATAATGGTTTTATTTGTTCCTTTCTAATCTGGATAACTTTAAATTTACTTTTCTTGTCCTATTACTGTGGCTAAGAATTCCAATAATATGATCCATTCTGCTGTTGATGCACATTGAGATTGGACTATTCATGTTGTTATGAAAATACTTGTATATACATTTTGTCTTTTGGTACACACATTTATACATTCTTTTTAGGTTATATATTTTGGATCTGGTTCATATAGAATAAAAATATTTTGTTTTAGAAGATACTACCAAAAATGGTTCCAAATTGATTGCAACAATTTAAAGTATTAGAAATAGTATGAGAATTTTAGTTACTCTGCAAGCTTACCAACACTTGGTGTTGGATATTTTAATTTTTGCCAGTTGGGAAGATATTCTGAATATATCATTATTTCTGAATTTTTTATTTTCTCTAAGACTGAACAGATTCAGAATATATTTATTGAATATTACTATATCCTTTCAAATAAAGTACCTATTCAAGGATTTTGCTCATTTTTTTTAGAGTTCCCTAAATTTTCTTATGGATGTAGAACAGTTACTTATATACTCTTAATATCCATTTTTTGGCATATATGTGTTTACAAATATCTTCTATTCAGAACCGTCATTTGTTTTTTATGCATGTTCAATTCTTTCATTATTTATTCTTCTTTTAAAATTATAATTCTGCTTATTAAATATTCTATTCTCATTACATAATAAAAATAAAATTGTTTTAAAGATCTAGTTATGTCTAATTTATATCAAACATCTAAATTGATTTATATGTACTAGCTATTAACTGAAAATGTTCTTTGTTTTCATGGGAAAAGAAATTCTAAGTACTATGATTAAGTTCATTAGGATATATAGGGATATGATAAGACCTGAGAGCTTCATACCTCTTTGCAATATCAATTGTAAAACCTAAAATAAGTTGATACTCTGGCTATTCTGTGCTATATTGGACATAATGGGAAAGAGGTGTTGTGACTTTTTCTAATTGCCTTAGGATGAAACATCATCTTTTAATAAGTTTTTTAAATGCAAAAATGTTTTTAATTTTAATAACTTTAAACTAGTAAGTTTCATTATAGTTAAGGCATTTTGTGTTTCTTTTAAGAAATATTTTCTTATCTTAAGAATGTGAAAGTGTTTCTTGACTTATGATTGGGCTATCTCCTGATAAACCTATCATAAACTGAAAATATCATAATTCCAAAAAGCATTTACTATACCTAACTTAGTGACTGATCACTTCAAGAAAACTGGAGATATTAAGGGAATATTTCGTGCAAGAATGGGCATGATTAAGGACAAAATAGGGAAGGACCTAACAGAAGCAGAAGAGACTTAAGAAGAGATGGCAAATATAAATAGAATAACTATGGTAAAAAGATTTTAGTGACCTGGATAACCATGATGGTGTGGTCACTCACCTAGAGCTAGACATCCTGGAGTATGAAGTTAAGTGGGCCTTATGAAACTTTACTATGAAGAAAGCTATTGGAGGTGACAGAATTTCAGCTGAGTTATTTAAAATCATAAAAGATAATGCCATTAAAGTGCTGCATTCAGTGTGTCAGCAAATTTGGAAAACTCAGCAGTGGCCATAGGACTGGAAAAGGTCAATTTTCATTCCAGTCCCAAAAAAGAAGACTGCCAAAGAATGTTCAAACTGGCATACAATTGCGCTCATTTCAGGTGCTAGCAGGGTTAAGTCAAAATCTTTCAAACACTTTTAATGCATCTAAGGTATCAAGAATTTTTTCCCTTCTTTGAATAGTCAGTTGATTGAATAACACTTACTTAGAGATCATACTTTTTTCACTGTATTGCTATGTTCAATAGTCATGCATCAAGTGACTGTACATGTATAGATTGGTTTTCATATTCTCTATTTGTTCATCCCAATCTGTTTATTCTTGCTTATATTACATTATCATTATTACTGTTGCTTTTGTAGTGTTAAGTCTTCTGAGTTTGTTACACTTCTCTAAGACTAACTTGTCTGTTTTAATCCTGACTGTGTTATACAAATATTCAAATTCTTTTGCCAATTTTCAGACATCACAAAATCTGAAATATACTTATTGAAAGTGTGTTGATTATATAGATCAATTTGAGATAAATGGACATTTTTGCAGTATTGTCATCCAGAGCATAAAGATGGAGTATACCATCACTTACTTGGATAATTCAGTGTTCATATCATGTGTAGTTTAGTGTTGAGAAGTCTTGTGCATAATTTTTAGATGTATTCCTAAGTATTTGGTATTTAGTATACAGATGGTGACTGCAACCATGAAATTAAAAGATGCTTGCTCCTTGGAAGAAAAGATATGACCAACCTAGACAGCATATTAAAAAGCAGAGACATTACTTTGCCAACGAAGGTCCATATATTAAAGCTATGTTTTTTCCAGTAGTTATTTATGGATGTGAGAGTTGGACCATAAAGAAGGCTGAGTGCCTAAGAATTGATGCTTTTAAACTGTGGTGTTGGAGAAGACTCTTGAGTCCCTTGGACAGCAAGGAGATCAAACCAGTCAATCCTAAAAGAAATAAATCCTAAATATTCATTAGAAGGACTGAGGCTGAGGCTGAATATTCAGTATTGAATATAATGAATATTCATCGAGTAATAAATGAATATCCATTAATTTCTCTGCTTGGTGTGCTGCAGTCAATGGGATCGCAAAGAGTTGGACATGACTGAATGACAGAATGCTGCTGCTAAGTCATTTCAGTCGTGTCCGACTCTGTGTGATCCCATAGACGGCAGCCCACCAGGCTCCCCTGTCCCTGGGATTCTCCAGGCAAGAACACTGGAGTGGGTTGCCATTTCCTTCTCCAAAGCATGAAAGTGAAAAGTGAAAGTGAAGTCGCTCAGTTGTGTCCGACTCTGTGCGACCCCATGGACTGCAGCCTACCAGGCTCCTCTGTCCAGGGGATTTTCCAGGCAAGAGTACTGGAGTGGGGTGCCATTGCCTTCTCCAGAATTACAGAATAATACTACTATAAATATTTGAACGTTTTGTTTTTGTAGTTCAGTCATTAAATTGTGCCCGACTCTTTGTGACCACATGCCAGGGTTCTCTGTCTTTCACCATCTCCCTGAGTTTGCTCAAACTCATGTCCATTGAGTTGGTGATGCCATCCAACCATCTCAACCTCTGTTGCCCTCTTCTCCTCTTGCCCTCAACCTTTCCCAGTATCAGGGGCTTTTCCAATTAGTCAGCTCTTCACATCAGGTGACCAAATTATTAGAGCTTCAGCATCAGTCCTTCCAATAAATATCCAGGGTTGATTTCCTTTAGGCTTGACTGGTTTGATCTCCTTGCAGCCCAAGGGACTCTGAGGAGTCTTCTCCAGCACCACAATTCAAAAACATCAATTCTTTGACACTTGGCCTTCTTTATGATCCACCTTTCACATCCAGGAGAGCTGCTGACTGATCTTATATGACTGCTCTTATATTTTGTGCTGGTTTATAGAGGATAATTAATTTTTGAGCATTTTCTTATAAAAATGTCAGATAAGTGGCAAAGTTGAAAGAATTTTGCAATATACACATCAGCTCTACTTTTAACATTTTGCTATACTTGCTATCACATATCACTTACATTATACCCACCTAGGTTCTGCAGATTAAAAAATAATAATACTGAAAACTGCCAACAGGATAAATAAAAGGGACATCTATGCATACATACATCATGGTAAAACTATGAAATATTGAATGGTTTTAAAATCATCATAAAAAAGGACATGTTACTTATAATCACTGTGAACATAAAAACTCACTCTTTATCAGAAACAATGGAAGCCAAAATATGTGAAATGATGTATTCAGTGTGTTCGAGGAAAATAATGCATGCAGTCATTTTCAGGCCACAAGTTCTTAACAAGGACAATAGCAAGTATGTAATTTGAGTAATTCAAGAAGAAGATAAAGTAGTTTCATAGTAGGCACCTAAAATGCCAAAATAAAAAAAAAAAAGTGAGCAAGAAAGTAATAAATTGGTACAGCTAAATAAACTTTACCAGTTTGGTTGAATAAAACAATAACAATGGCAAAGTTTAATGGGGATTATGAGCTGAATTGTGTTCCCTTCATATTTGTATGTTCAAATTCTAACACAGGTAATTTCAGAATGTGATTCTGTTTAGCCATAGGGCCTTTAAATAGGTAATTAAGTTAAAATAAGGTTATTAGTTCGAAGTGTTCAAAGTGTTAGTCGCTCAGTCATGTCCAACTTTTTGCAACCACATGGACAATAGCCTGCTAGTCTCCTCTGTTCATGGAATTCTCCAAGCAAAATTACTGCAGTGGGGAGCCATTCCCTTCTCCAGAGGATCTTCCTGATCCAGAGATGGAACCTGGGCCTCCTGCATTGCAAGCAGATTCTTTACTGTCTGAGTCACTACTGTTTTTTGTAAGAATAGATTCGAACAAGGATAGTACCTTCAGAGGGATGAACTTGTAAGGACACAACAAGTGGTGGACGTCAATAAACCAAAGAAACAGGCCTCAGAAGAAATAAACCTACCAATACCTTGATCTTAAACATTTAGCTTCCAAATTTGTGAGAAAATAAATTTGTGTTGTTTAAACCACCCAGTCTGTGGTATTTTGCTATGGGACCCATGCAAACCTATGCAGTGCAGTTTAAAAAGTGAGAATTCAAAAAATAATAGCACAAAATGAAATGTAATAAAAAGAGTGTTTAACATCACTTTATTATTCAAAAAGAGAGTGATGGTGATAATTATCTCAGATTGGTGTTATATATTATTGTTTAAATACATAGAGCACCTTCTAAAAGAAATCCTGTATTTATCTCTCAAATAAATATACGGGATTATGTATAATTATTTTAAAAATACTAAATAAAGCCAAGAAAAGGGAGTGAAGAAAAAAGAGCAATAGCAGACTCCAAATAATACAATGGTGTTATATCAATGAATAAATATATATTAAACAATGTAACACTCCATTTGAAAGACAAAGATTGTCAGTCTGGCTAAAACAATCCAGCAATATAAGAGAAACATCTAAAATATTAATAAACAACTAATTTAAAATAAACTAATGGTTTGTTTTGTTCACTGAACTAATAGTTAAAAAAAAAACAGTATTGATATGGAATATGTGAGCCTATAATTAACATATATGACAGAATTAGCATTTAAAATACTGCAAAAATTGTGTGCATTACAAGCATAGGATATTTACAAAACTGGACCAAATAATGAGTCATAAAGAAAATCTACAGTGGTTTCAAGTGTTTGAATTATATAGAGCACATCCTCTGACCAAAACAGAATTGTCATAAATGAGTGACAGAAAAAGAATTTAAAAAAAACTGCATGTCAAACTTTGTAAAGATGCATTTTAACTTGTGGGTCAGAAAAGAAATTGTAATAAGGCTAAGAACACGTTTTAACACAATTAAACATATTTTAGCTAAAAGGCAAAATAAAATAAAATTAATATAAGATCATTTTGGATGCTAAGCAATGTGAAGTAGATAGCAGTAGCCCAGCCATTCCACTGAGAACAAATAAGAAAATCCAGAATAATTATATAAATCATATATTTCAGTTCAGTTAAGTTCAGTTACTCAGTCGTGTCTGACTCTTTGTGATGCAATGGACTGCAGCATTCCAAGCTTCCCTGTCCATCACCAACTCCTGGAGTCCACTCAAACTTATGTCCATTGAGTCCGTGATGCCATCCAACCATCTCATCTTCTGTCGCCCCCTTCTCCTCATGCCTTCAATCTTTCCTAGAATCAGAGTCTTTTCAAATGAGTCAGATCTTCATATCAAGTGGCCAAAATATTGGAGTTTCAGCTTCAGCATCAGTCCTTCCAATGAATATTCAGGACTTATTTCCTTTAGGATGGACTAGTTGGATCTCCTTGCTGTACAAAGGGCTTTCAAAAGTCTTCTCCAACACTACAGTTCAAAAGCATCATTTCTTTGATGCTCAGCTTCCTTTATAGTCTAATTCTCACATCAACACATAACTACTGGAAAAACCATACCCTTGACTAGGCGGACCTTTGTTGGCAAAGTAATGTCTCTGCTTTTCAATATGCTATCTAGGTTGGTCATAACTCTTCTTCCAAGGAATAAGCATCTTTTAATTTCGTGGCTGAAGTCACTGTCTTCAGTGATTCTGGAGCCCAAAAAATAAAGTCTGACACTGTTTCCATTGTTTCCCCATCTATTTCCCATGAAGTGATGGGACCGGATGCCATGATCTTCGTTTACTGAATGTTGAGCTTTAAGCCAACTTTTTTACTCTCCTCTTTCACTTTCATCAAGAGGCTCTTTAATTCTTCTTCACTTTCTGCCCTAAGGGTGGTGTCATCTGCATATCTGAGGTTATTGATATTTCTCCTGGCAATCTTGATCCCAGCTTGTGCTTCCTCCAGCCCATTTCTCATGATGTACTCTGTATATAAGTTAAATAAGAAGGGTGACAATATACAGTCTTGACATACTCCTTTTCCATTTGAAACCAGTCTGTGGTTCCATGTCCAGTTCTAACTGTTGATTCCTGACCTACATACAGATTTCTCAAGAGGCAGGTCAGGTGGTCTGGTATTTCCATCTGTTTCAGAATTTTCCACAGCTTATTGTGATCCACACAGTCAAAGGCTTTGGCATAGTCAATAAAGCAGAAATGGATGTTTTTCTGGAACTCTCTAGCTTTTTCTAAGATCCAGGAGATGTTGGTAATTTGATCTCTGGTTCCTCTGCCTTTTCCAAAACTAGCTTGAACATCTGGAAGTTCACGATTCACATATTGTTGAAGCTTAGCTTGGAGAATTTGAGCATTACTTTACTAGCATGTGAGATGAATACAATCGTGCAGTAGTTTGAACATTCTTTGGCATTGCCTTTCTTTGGGACTGGAATGAAAACTGGAATTTCCAGTCCTGTGACCACTGATGAGTTTTCCAAATTTGCTGACATATTGAGTGCAGCACTTTCACAGAATCATCTTTGAGAATTTGAAATAGCTCAATTGGCGTTCCATCACTTCCACTAGCTTTGTTCGTAGTGATATCTCTTAATGCCCAGAGGCAGCATACTATTGAAGTAGTCATGAGGAGTAAAAGTAGTAAGACTCCACAAATATGATAGACTTTCAGAGATAAGTTGATGTTCCTCAGCTGCCTTTGGAAGCATTTCTGCCTTTTCTGGTTGCCTATTCTATTTATGAGCTAGAAGCTCTGATTCAAAGTCTGAATCTGGCATAGGGCTCCTGAGAGGGAGAGAGAAATCAGCTAAGTTTTTGTGGTCATACAAGGCTGGAGTAAAATGTTGAAAACTCAAGAGACCTAAACCATTTGACTAATTTCCATCTTAGGTTGCTAGGAAAAATACCGGGCACTTAGTTAATTTGAAGTTTAGATAAACAGTGAGTTTTTAAAAGTTTTAATTGGATTATTATGGCTTTACAATGTTGCAATGGTTTCTGCCATAAAACAGCAAGAATCAGCATAAATATCATATTCCCCTCCTTCTTGAGCCTCCCTCCCACCCTATTCCCCATCTCACCCCTCTTGTTTGTCCCAGATCACCAGGCTGAGCTTCCTGTGTTAAACAGCAACTTCCCACTAGCTATCTGTTTTACATATGGTAATGTATATATTTCAATATTTTTAAAATGTATGTCAAATATTGAATGGGACACACTTGTACAAAATATTTACTCATTATTTATTCACTATTATGAAATTTAAATGTAACTGGTCATCTTGCCTTTTTTGGAATCCTTGGATTAATCTGAGAACCTTAACTAAAACCATTTGCCAAATACACAAGAAGTGGAGGCAGAGGAAATAAATGGGCAAATAGGAAGCACCCAATAATACACGAGATGCCAGATAATCATTTTTATTATCTTTATAATATCTGAAATTATTCAAAATGGAGTTTTTAAAAGTGCAAGAAGAAGAGATTGTTAATCATTTCACAACTAAAAAATTTATGGCAACTCATCCATTTTAATAAGCACACCCAGGTAATGTCAAAATTAAGCACAACAAAGAAAGGAAATAAAATGAATAATGCTGAAGAAAATAAGTTCTTTATTCTACTGATGATAAAGCTGTTGAGCAAAAACAGATACTCAAGTTAGATTAACATTTCTGTATTATATCATTGAGATGGAAATAAATTGAGAATTATTTTGCTGTTTACATAATCCACTGCAACTTCCATATAAAATTAAATATCAACATTTTTTATTTTAATTTTCAGCATAGAAAACAACTAAAGGGACATTAATATGCATTTGGAAACAGAAAACATTTGATTTTTCTTATGAGGAAAAGTAACTTATCTTCATAGTGTTTGTTTTTTAAAATCTCTGAAAACATTAAATATAGTTAGCAATCCTGTTCTCTATGTAATAGAAGCAAGGATATAATATTTAGGTACTTATGGTGATTCTTGTATCCTATAGGCATATTCTTGTATACACACACAGTATGTATGTAACTTTACAATGTGAGTATTAGAAAATTATAAACACATATGCATTGCCAGGTAGGGATAGACTAACCCTAATGATCTTTAAATTGCCTTTTAATCATATTTGTAGGTAACACATTTACATAGATAGGCTACTAAAATCCCAGTGACCCTTCCAGGAAAGCATAACATAGTTTTTCTTGTTTCTTGGCATTTTATAAGGCCTTTACATCATGGACCAAAAATAGGTATGTAACAAACATCATGTACTAACCTGATTTTCAAGAACCATTTTATAATATTGGCACGAGAAGCTGATGAGTGAGATATAAAGTCAAAAAATAAGGAAAATTGACAGATGAGATTGAAAGCTGGTGGACAGCCAAGAACAAGAGGTGAAGATACAATAAAATTTCTTAAAAATTACCCTTGAGCGTAGTTTGGCTAAGGGACTAACATTTGTAACATATATTGTGTAATTGTAATCCAAAAATTATATCAATATTAATTAACCCTGATATAAGAATGAAAATTTATAATATCCTTTAACAATATTCTATGATAATAAATTATTAGTTTACTTTTATAACTATTTTTGAGCTCCTTTCCTAAAAAAAAGACCTACATCTGGAGGTCATAAACAGTGAGTAAGTCAGGAACCTTCCTGCCTTTATGGGACTCCTTCCCAGTGGTAAGATACAGACATTAAACCTTTTGTTTCCAAAGTAAAGAACACCAAGAGAAAAAAAAAAAAAAAAAGAAGAAGAAGAAGCTTAATGAGAAAGCCCTGGAGGTAGGGCAGATGTGGGACTCTAGATAGTGTGCTCAGGAAAATTCTCTGTGAAGAAGTGACTTTGGAGTGAAGTTCTGCGTAACAGCAGATGCTCATCCATGGAAAAATCGAAGGAAGAATTTGGGGTCAGGAAAAAACAACTGATCCTTAGGCAATGAAGTGGGGATACCATAACCGTTTAACATTTTCAATAGGATTTTCACAAAATAATATTTGCTCGTGATAGTTATTTCTACCTGATTTCATATAAATTTTGTGAACTTGTGACAGGAAATGTATTTGTAATTCTCACAGTGACAGCTGCCTTGTCTGTCCTACTATTTATCAGCCAGCTTCTCTTGACTTGATGACTAGCTGCACGGAGCTTTGGGAAGGATTTTCTGTCTTAAAGAATCATTAAATATCAAAAGTCATTTCTCCCAACACATGTATACCTGTGGCAGATTCATTTTGATATATGGCAAAACCAATACAATGTTGTAAAGTTAAATAAAATTAAATTAAAAAAACAAAAAAAACTAAAAAAAAACAAAAGTCATTTCTATTTTTCTTTTAAAGACATTTGACACAGAGGAAGCAGAGGAAATATTTAGATTTATAAAAATGAGAGAGATGGCAAACAAATTTATTCATTTTATTTTGTAATTTATTTCATATTTTATTTCACAAATACTGCTATTTTCAAGTTACTTATTTAAAATAAGTAGAATATCCACTTATGGAAATTAAAATTTAATGCTTATAATTAATTTCTATTTCCACTTATTTATAAGTAATGGGCAACTTATTTATAGATATATAAATGCCACATCCAGATAACAGCTGTTATATTTTTTAATAGAAGTTAAAGAATTCAAAATGATGGTAACGATTTAGAAAAAATGATTCAACAGCTCACATGCTATGTGTTCTCTAATTTCCTCTTTAATCAGCAGATTTATATGTTTCCAACTTCAATGTTTTTAAGACAAATATTACAGTTAATAAAATAGAAAAATAAAAATAGAAGTATGAAGAATAATGGGGAAAATCTTATATTTCATTATATATTATGTACTATAAAAGGTGGAAAAATCTCTCTACTCTCTTAATATCATTCCCTGCCACAGTCACACACTCACATAGGAAGCAAAAACAATCAACAATGTGTGAAGAATCTTCATCTTGTCAATATAATTGAGGAAGTTGTCAGTGTTGACTTTTTTTCTCTCTTATTTTCACAATGGTTAATTATCAATTGTCTAGCATTTTCATCTCTGATATATTTTTGTTCTCTGTCACTTTTCTTCAAGGTGTTTCCCTGGTGGCTCAGACGGTAAAGAATCTGCCTGCAATGTGGGGCACCTGGGTTTGATCCCTGGGTTGGGAAGATCCCCTGGAGGAGTGCATGGCAACCCACTCCAGTATTCTTGCCTGGAAAATCCCCATGGACAGAGGACCCTGGTAGGCTACAGTCCTTGGGGTCACAAAGAGTCTACCAGACTGACCAACTAAGCACACACACACACTTTTCTTCAGTCCTAATTTCAATCATTTTATTTAGGAATTTATAATCTCTAATCTGTTGGTCACCATGCTTCTGGTGTTGTCATCTTACATGTCAACCCCATTCTATTTCATAGTGCTAGCGAACCCAGGTTCAGCTGCTCACTGCTCATAAGCCAATAATTCAAGAGGTAAATGTCCATAGAAGGGAAAGGAGCTGCAATCAGAAAAGCTGGCAATCTGGGGAAATGATGGTCTCCTGTCCGGAGACTAACTTCAAAGTTTCTGCTCAGTCATGACAGTTTTTGTAGGGAAAAAATGAGGGATGGGGGATAACCTCAGCTAATCATCAAGTCAGGAGGTTTGGTTCTGTATCCTTCTCCAAAATGCACAGACTGACCCACTCTCTATAGATGTCATCTTGCTTGGGTGATCTGCCTGCAGGATTGCTGAGGGGATTGCTGGGGGTAGAGAGCTAGTCATTTTTTAACTACTTATTTCTGCATTCTTACTTCTTTTTTATCTAGGAAAACAATTAAGGCATGGTGTGCATTCAGGAGAGCATAAGTCAGGAGTTAGCTTCAATTGCTTAGTGATCTTATTCCTGTGATTAGGGAAACAGAAATGACAACAGAAAAGGGGGAAAATGCTGCTTCCAATTGCACCATCAGAGGAGTCGCTCCATACCAAAAATATTCGGTCCCATTCTTGCTTAAATTTCTTTAAATAGTTTCATAAACTCTACAGATTAAATCCAGGCCCTTTAATGTGATGTACAAAGGCTAGCATTATTTAGATAAGTTGTTTTTCTCAAAGGCCTATTATTCCCTCAACATTCCAAAGTAAGTACAGACTTTCAAGTTTAAGGCAAGTTAGGAATTTTCTAATTACACCTTATATCCATATATTGACTAGAAAATTTAGTGTCACTATCTGTGTGCTAAAAGATATAACTAATACATCAATGATAAGGTTGGTTAAAACATTCAGTTCAGTTCAGTTCAGTCGCTTAGTCGTGTCCAACTCTTTGAGACCCCGTGAATCACAGAACGCCAGGCCTCCCTGTCCATCAACAACTCCCGGAGTTCACTCAGACTCAGGTCCATCGAGTCAGTGATGCCATCCAGCCATCTCATCCTCTGTCGTCCCCTTCTCCTCCTGCCCCCAATCCCTCCCAGCATCAGTCTTTTCCAATGAGTCAACTCTTCACAGTTTCAGCTTTAGCATCATTCCTTCCAAAGAAATCCCAGGGCTGATCTCCTTCAGAATGGACTGGTTGGATCTCCTTGCAGTCCAAGGGACTCTCAAGAGTCTTCTCCAACACCACAGTTCAAACGCATCAATTCTTTGGTGCTCAGCTTTCTTCACAGTCCAACTCTCACATCCATACCTGACTACTGGAAAAACTATACCCTTGACTAGATGGACCTTTGTTGGCAAAGTAATGTCTCTGCTTTTCAATATGCTATCTAGGTTGGTCATAACTTTTCTTCCAAGGAGTAAGCGTCTCTTAATTTCATGGCTGCAGTCACCATTTGCAGTGATTTTGGAGCCCAGAAAAATAAAGTCTGACACTGTTGCCACCGTTTCCCCGTCTATTTCCCATGAAGTGATGGGACCGGATGCCATGATCTTCGTTTTCTGAATGTTGAGCTTTAAGCCAACTTTTTCACTCTCCTCTTTCACTTTCATCAAGAGGCTTTTGAGTTCCTCTTCACTTTCTGCTATAAGGGTGGTGTCATCTGCATATCTGAGGTTATTGATATTTCTCCTGGCAATCTTGATTCCAGCTTGTGCTTCTTCCAGCCCAGCATTTCTCATGATGTACTCTGCGTATAAGTTAAATAAGCAAGGTGACAATATACAGTCTTGACGTACTCCTTTTCCTATTTGGAACCAGTCTGTTGTTCCATGTCCAGTTCCAACTGTTGCTTCCTGACCTGCATACAGATTTCTCAAGAGGCAGGTCAGCTGGTCTGGTATTATGGGAGCACAATTCTTGAATTGATGCTTCAGATTTAAGCAGTCAGAGAAAGCATTTGGGTAAGTCATATTTAAGCTGTAATCAAGATGAAATATGAGAATTATTTAGGAACGGTGGTATAATAAAGCACGTTTTAGATAAAGGTAAGCATATTTTCAAATAAATTAAATTTTTAATGTATGTGCATAGGTTGTTTTTAACATGTCTTCATAAACTTTTTACCTGACAGTAATTCATATTACTGTTCACATAAGTATAGATTAAATACTTATAATTTCAGACATTGTTTAAAGAAAGGATTATACATTTTAATTCAAGTCCAGTAGACCTCTTTGAAAATTAGAGTAACATTATTAAGCTTTCTTACATTGTTCATATTATGAAATATATTTCTAAATAAAATTCCATGATAATATAGTATATTTGAAAATATTTGAATGTTAAAACAAACTTAAAAAGTCTATTTATCAGCATGGTAATCACATTTAAAAATGTGTCAAAACTGAAAATATTTTCTAATGGGTTATTAAATAAATCCTCCTTTATCTTTGATTTTTATTCTCTTATTTTTCTATGAATTTTCAAAACTTAACTGCAGAGTTTTTCAGTAGCAAATATCAGTAAACATTTAGAACGGTAACTTAGAGAAAATAAATGTAAAACATAAAAATATTTGTGGTGGGAAAATAGATTCTAAAGTAGAAAATGAGCAAAAGTCAAAAAAAAGTTTTCCTAAGTGGACTTTACCTTTGAAGAGATGTACTTTTGATGAAGATAGTAAAAACAGAGACTATAAAGAGAGAAGAGAAAAAGAAGAAATTTGTAAATAACTAATTTACTTTTCACATGGAAACAAATTTATTTTATTTAAAGTGTTCAGGTACATTTTTTCTATTGGTATTTGTTTTTCCAGCTCATTAAGTTTCTGAATGATTAATCTTTGCTCTCTAAGGAAACAGAATGAGATTATTTGGTGAAGTGTAGGAGAGCTGAACCCCTCAGGACATAACTTAATCCAACAAGAAGGAACTCAGAGCTAATGTTGTCATGGCATTCTTAATAACCAAACCATTGATAATATTTCTTACTTATTTTTAGTATGCTATGAACATAGAATAAGAAATGCCATTCATCTAATGGTCTGCAATATACTTTTTTATCAATATGATATGCTCTGTTGGTTCATTTAGAAATTAGAAAACTAGTACAAACTTTTTAAAGAAAGTACAGCAGACTTAAGATAATTATAATAGTTATGTCTCCTTTGTAGGGGGAAAAAAAACCAACCAGGAAGTTAGGATTTTGACATTTTCAGGTAATTAAGACTTAGATATATAAGTGGCATATAAAATGCAATTTTTAAAGGAATTCTTACTCATATATTATAAATTAACATGCCTTCTCTGATAAATCATAGTAAATAAGTTTAAAATGTATTGAATTATCAGAAGTTAAGATTTCCCTACATGTACTTGAAGCTTATTACACCTAGAAACCTTCTTAACACTGAGATTATGGAGATATTCAGCAATAGAGAAACCCCTACTAAGTACATTTAGGTGCCACCTTCATGGTGTTCATACCAAGTGCTTTTATCTTTTCTTGCTTCAGTAATTCTCCATAGACAGCTTTTAGGATCTCTCTCCCTCTCTCCCCATACCTCTTTAGAACATCGTAGAATAGTTATAAGCTTTTTTTGCTTCCTTTCCTCTTGACCACCATAATGATTACTATCAGTTCTTTAAACCAAGGATAGCTCTCAAGTGCATTCTATTCAGTATGTGGTACCAACAATATTTTGGCTCAAGCACACTGATGTCACAGGAGCCAAGGATTCTTTTCTCCAAGTTAATACCCAACAGAAACCCAGTCCCTTGAGATTTATAATAGAATATTATATATTTTCTGAAAAATCATTGGGTCAGACACTGAATCAAATCTTCCATACAATTAACTCATTTGGTAATCACAAATATTCTATGATGTAGGCAGTAAGTGACTCTCAAAATATTTACAACTGCTACATCAGGTTGCTGCTGCTAAGTCACTTCAGTCGTGTCTGACTCTGTGTGAGCCCACCAGGCTCTTCTGTCCCTGGGATTCTCCAGTCAAGGATACTGGAGTGGGTTGCCATTTCCTTCTCCAATGCATGAAAGTGAAAAGTGAAAGTGAAATTGCTCAGTCATGCCCAACTCTTAGCGACCCCATAGACTGCAGCCTACCAGGCTCCTATGTCCATGGGATTCTCCAGGCAAGAGTACTGGAGTGGGGTGCCGTTGCCTTCTCCGTACATCAGATTAATGCATCTCAATTGATGTACATGCAGCCCACTCAGAATGGACAGTGGCTGTAAATAATTGGTGAGGATATACTTGTATATTGGCTGGGTGTCAGCCTCATGATAGTCACTGCTATTTTCCCTATTTTATAGGTGAGATGACTCAAGAACAGGTGATATATTTTGTTCCAAATCAGAAATATGGCAAGTGGTGGAGCAAGAACTCTAAACTGTCTGATCCTAGAGCCTGTACTATAAACCCCCATTGTTGTTGCTAAGTTGTTTCAGTCGTTTCCAACTCTGTGCGACCCCACAGACGGCAGGCCATCAGGCTCCCCCGTCCCTGGGATTCTCCAGGCAAGAACACTGGAGTGGGTTGCCATTTCCTTCTCCAATGCATGAAAGTGAAAAGTGAAAGTGAAGTCGCTCAGTCGTGTCCGACTCCTAGCGACCCCATGGACTGCAGCCTACCAGGCTCCTCCGTCCATGGGATTTTCCAGGCAAGAGTACTGGAGTGGGATGCCATCGCCTTCTCCAATAAACCCCCATATTAGCCCTTGACTCACCCCTCTAGACTTAGTTCACAGAAGCAGAGACTAGAGTCAGTCCCTGTTTAGTATCCTAATTTGTATAAAAGTATTGTCTGTGTCAGATTTGCTGCCTGATGGCACACTTCCTTACTAAAGAAATTGACTTAAAGAGTATAGAGAATAAATTAGGGACAGGATTATACAGTGTATTGCTTGTACAGTGTAGACTGATATTTTCCTGAATAATTGAAGTAAATAATTATTGAATTACTGAAATGGTTGAATGATAGACAAATGCGAGTATATACAAGCAAAAAAGTAGACACAACATATATTCTCACACTTTAAAAAATCTTTTTTAAATGTTTTCCTCTAAAAAAACTTACTTATGAATATTCAACTCTCAAAGAGTTTTTAAAACAGTCCAAACCATTAATTTAGTTGAAATTCAAAAGATTTCCAACCAATCTGTATTATAATCTCTAAGCCAAGCAGAAGAGCAAATTGGGACAAAGTTCATCAATTCCTATCAATTAAGTATAAATACACATAGCATATTTTTTTCTGCTTTACATTTGGTGGGACCATGGTTGACATTTTAACTATTTATCTTCCAAATTTAAGTTATAATTGTTTTCCAATAAAGCTTACATCAATCCTTTTAAAATACCTAACTTCTCACTTCAAAATCCTACTAATAAATAACTATTAACAGAACAAAATCTGAGGTTAAATTATTCTATTTTCAAAAACACAAGTCCTTTTAGGAATTTAAAATTTTTTCAAGCTTGAGAATAAATTGTTTTACACTTATAAAAAAAAAAAAAATCAATGTACTGAACTTACATGTTTCCTATCTTTCAGACCAGTGGCAGAAAGTTTATCATGGATGAAATTCTGCAGACTAGTAAATCTATTTCATACAGAATAGATGTATTGAGATAAGCAGGGACATCACTTTGCCAACAAAGGTTTGTATTGTCAAAGCTATGGTATTTCTGGTAGTCATGTACAGATGTGAGAGTTGGACCAGGAAGCAGGCTGGGTGCCAAAGAACTGATGCTTTTGAATTGTGCTGGAGAAGACTTTTGAGAGTCCCTTGAATGGCAAAGAGACCCAACCAGTCAAACCTAAAGGAAGTCAGTCCTGAAGGACTGATGCTGAAGCTGAAGCTCCAATACTTTGATGTGAAATGGGATCACCTTCCTTGGTTTCTTTAGGTGAGATTTGTTAGGTTTCTTAATTGTCAAGGTGTACTTTTTGGAAGGAAGTCACTATGGAAGGAAGACTTCACTTAGTGAGGAAGGGTGGGCTATGTTCCACCTCACTGAGGGCCCAATATCTCCATAATTTACTTGAATATTTTTTCTTGAGAGATTTATCTACTCTCCTTCACTCATAGATTTATTCAGTCATTCATTTATATCAATATGGCCTCAAAAATACATTTTGTAATTTGGGTTTTAAGCAACATCACTTGTTTTTACTCAGATTATTCTCACTTTGGCCATTGGGAGATACTTCTGTTGACTCCTATGCCCATTTGACATACACCTATAATTATGCTTTCTTGTTTTTGTTTTCATTTTTTCTTTTAGTATTTCCTTGTTTTCTGGCACTAAATATGACCCAGATTCATTTGTATATTTCCTGACAGGGTCTAAAATCAGCCATCTTATTAAAGTGCATTGGTTTCTTTTATTGGAATGGTATTTGAAGACAAGATTCAGGATATCTCAGCTGACATGTACATACTAATCTTCACAGTATGTTTGTATGTGTGTGTGTGCTATCTACATATGTACATATATATACTATCTATATATGTATATATATATATATATATAGGCATATCTATCTATGTCTGCGTGTAACTATCTCTGTAAAGCTAAATAGGAGTTCATAATGATGTCATTAATCTGGAAAGATCAGCAGGAAAAGGTCAGTTTTTCTTCCAATACCAAAGAAAGGCAATGCCAAAGAATGTTCAGCCTACTGCACAGTTGCACTCATCTCACATGCTAGCTTCCCTGGTGGCTCAGATAGTAAAGAATCTGCCTGCAGTGTAGGACACCTGGGTTTGATCCCTGGGTTGGGAAGATCCTCTAGAGAAGGAAATGGCAACCCAATCCAGTAATTGCACATGGAGAATCCCCATGGACAGAGGAGCCTGGCAGGCTACAGTCTATGGGGTTGTAAAGAGTTGGACATGACTGAGCAGCTAAGCACTTGGCACAACACACACACTAGCAAAGTAATGCTCAAAATTCGCCAAGCCAGGTTTTACTGTTGAAACTTCCAGATGTTCAAGCTGGATTTAGAAAAGGCAGAGGAACCAGAGATCAAATTGCCAAAACCATTGGATCATAGAAAAAGCAAGAGAATTCCAGAAAAACATCTACTTCTGTTTGATTGACTACACTAAAGCCTTTGACTGTGTGGATCACAACAAACTGGAATATTCTTAAACAGATGGAAATACCAGACCACCTGACCTGCCTCCTGAGAAATCTGTATGCAGGTCAAGAAGCAACAGTTAGAACTGGACATGGAAAAACAGACTGGTTCCAAATCAGGAAAGGAGTACGTCAAGGCTGTATATTGTCACCCTGCTTATTTAACTTATATGTAAAATACAGCATGTGAAATGCTCGGCTGGATGAAACCCAAGCTGGAATCAAGATTGCCAGGAGAAATATCAGTAACTTCAGCTATGCAGATAACACCACTGAAAGGCAGAAAGCAAAGAGGAACTAAAGAGCCTCTTGATGAAAGTGAAAGAGGGGAGTGAAAAAGTTGGCTTAAAACTCAACGTTCAAAAAATGAACATTATGGCATCTGGTCCCATCACTTCATGGCAAATAGATGGGGAAACAATGGAAACAGTGTCAGAATTTATTTTTGGGAGCTTCAAAATCAGTGTAGATGGTGACTGGAGGCCATCAAATCAAAAGACACTTGCTCCTTGGAAGAAAAGGTATGACCCACCTAGGCAGCATATTAAAAAGCAGAGACATCATTTTGCCAACAAAGGTCTGTCTGGTCAAAGCTAAGGTTTTTCCAGTAGTCATGTATGGATGTGAGAATTGGACCATAAAGAAATCTAAGTGCTGAAGAATTGATGCTTTTGAACTGTGGTGTTGGAGAGGACTCTTGAGAGACCCTTGTACTGCAAGGAGATCAAACCAGTCCATCCTAAAGGAAACCAGTCCTGAATATTCATTGGAAGGACTAATGCTAAACTGAAGCTCCACTACTTTGGCTAATTGATGTGAAGAGCTGACTCATTAGAAAAGACCCTGATGCTTGGAAAAAATGAAGGTGGGAGGAGAAGGGGATGACAGAGGATGAAGTGGTTGGCTGGCATCATCAACTCTATGGACATGAGTTTGAGCAGAATTTAGAAGCAAGCTCCAGGAGATGGTGATGGACAGGGAATTCTGGCGTGCTGCAGCCCATGGGGTCACAGAGTCAGACACAACTGAGTGACTGAACTGAACTGAACTGAATGATGTCTTTGACCAGATGCTTCATTAGAGCCTCCTTCCCTTCCTTGTAAAATCCATCTTCCAGTAGTGAGTAACTTCGTTTCACCAGTCTTCCATTGGTTTATTTAGTTGTTCAGTTCCAATTTACAGGTATGTAGGTGCCAGAATTATTAACCCATGCTGCCTTGGCAAAAAAATACCATCTAGGATAGAATGATTATGTATGGTTTCTTTTGTCTTTAGTTTCACACACTGCATTCAATTCAAACATTTACTTAGGTTAGCATCTTTTTACCCTACATCTTTAAGTGAAGTTATATTCATTTGTATAATATAATACCATACTGGCAACCCTTTACCACCTAAATGTTCTTTTCAAAATATTTGCACACAGTAAGGGTCACGCTTTGTGTTGTGGAGTTCTATGGATATTTGACTAAATATGACATGTCATGTAACCACCATTAGTGTGTAAACAATTAGTAAGTAGAAACCTCAGTGAAATAGAGAAGGGAGACCAAAAGGAGGAACACTCATGCCCTGCAACAAGAGCAGAGCCCATATGGAAGAAGAAAAACACCTGGACTTCCCTGCCAAGGACTTAGCCAATGAAAAGGCATGGACTCCTTGTTACAGTCCTTTCAACTTCCTTTTTCTTCCTATAAAAGCATTCTCCTTCCCTTGCTGAGTGAGAAACTGAACATGCCAGGGTGGCAGACTGCAATTCTCTGCTGATTCTGAAAAAAATCCATCTTTTCTGGAGAAATATCTGGCAGTCTATTTGTTTCAGGTCAACAGGTGTCACAAGGAATAGTTTCCCAGCCTAAAAAATCTGTCCTTGACCCATTCAACCCTCCACTGACCCTGGCAAAAAGCCTTCAGTTCTATCCTATATAAAATGGGTGAGAAGATGTTCCCTCTACTTGTTTTTGGAAGAAATTATAGAGAATTGGTATGATTTCTTCTTTAAATATTTGGTAAAATTCACCAAATTATCCAGGCCTGGTGTTTTCTTTATTAAAAGGTTATTAATTATTAATTAAAATTTTAATAGATATAAGCCTATTAAGATTGTCTCTCCTTATGTGAGTTTTGGTAGTCAGCATCTTTCAAAGAATTAGTCTATTTCATCTAGATTAGAAATTTGCAGGGCTAGAGGTGTTCATAATATTCCTTTTAAAGTTTTTCAATGTCTCATGAAACCAATAGTGAAGGTCTTTTCATTTCTGATACTAGTAATTTGTGTCTTTTCCCTTTTTTTCTTCTTTAACTTGGCAAAAGTATGGCAATTGTTTTGATTTCTTTTGAAAAAATCTGTTTTAAATTTTTTGGAATTAACATATTCTGTTTTCATTTTCATTGCTTTCTGTTTTGATTTTTATCTTTTCTTTGATTACTTTAGCCTTAAATTACTCTTCTTTTTCTTCTAATGTAAGTTATTGATTATAGGTCTTTCTTCTTTTTCTAATTATATGCATTTAATGCTATAAATTTTCCACTGAGAACTGATTTTACTGCATCCCACAAATATTAATAATTTAATATTTTATTTAACTAGAATATTTCTAAAATTCTTGAGGCTTTTGCTTCCATCCATGTGATATTTTCAAATGTTATTTAACTTACAAATAATTAGTAATTATCTAGATAGCATGTTATTGATTTTTAGTTTAATTCCATTGTGATATGGAAACATAACTTTGTGTGATTTCTTTTCTTTTAAATTAACATTTGTTTTGTGGCCCAGAAAGTCCTTTATCTTAGTGACTGTTCTGGACTTGAGAAAAATATATATCCTGGTGGTTTAAGATAAAGCATCCTATAAATGACAACTAGATCACGTTAATTGATGGTTCTGTTCAAGTCAACAATATCCTTTCTGATTTTCTGGCTGCTTGACTCTATCAATTACTGAGAGAGGGGTGTTGAAGTCTGTCCAGCTATAGTAGGGAATATTTTTTCTTGCCGTTCTATTGGTTTTTGTCTCATACAGTTTTACTTTCTTCTGTTATGTGCACACACATTTAAGGTTATGCCTTCCTGGAGAATTATTACTCTTATTATTTAATGTCTGCCTTTATCCCAGATATTCATTTTTATTCTGAACTTAGCTTTATCTGAAAGTAATTTAGTTAATCCAGCCACATTAGTGTTAACAAAGTATATTTTTCTCCCTCCCTTTACTTTTAATCTATCTGGATTTTTTAGCAGTTAAAGTGGATTTCTTATAGACAGTAGAGTTAGGTCTTTTTTTTTTTTTAATTTTATTTAATTTTTAAACTTTACATAATTGTATTAGTTTTGCCAAATATCAAAATGAATCCACCACAGGTATACATGTGTTCCCCATCCTGAACCCTCCTCCCTCCTCCCTCCCCATACCATCCCTCTGGGTCGTCCCAGTGCACTAGCCCCAAGCATCCAGTATCGTGCATCGAATCTGGACTGGCATCTTGTTTCATACATGATATTTTACATGTTTCAATGCCATTCTCCCAAATCTTCCCACCCTCTCCCTCTCCCACAGAGTCCATAAAGACTGTTCTATACATCACTGTCTCTTTTGCTGTCTCGTACACAGGGTTATCGTTACCATCTTTCTAAATTCCATATATATGCGATAGTATACTGTATTGGTGTTTTTCCTTCTGGCTTACTTCACTCTGTATAATAGGCTCCAGTTTCATCCACCTCATTAGAACTGATTCAAATGTATTCTTTTTAATGGCTGAGTAATACTCCATTGTGTATATGTACCACAGCTTTCTTATCCATTCATCTGCTGATGGGCATCTAGGTTGCTTCCATGTCCTGGCTATTATAAACAGTGCTGTGATGAACATTGGGGTACACGTGTCTCTTTCCCCTTCTGGTTTCCTCAGTGTGTATATGCCCAGCAATGGGATTGCTGGATCATAAGGCAGTTCTATTTCCAGTTTTTTAAGGAATCTCCACACTGTTCTCCATAGTGGCTGTACTAGTTTGCATTCCCACCAACAGTGTAGGAGGGTTCCCTTTTCTCCACACCCTCTCCAGCATTTATTATTTGTAGACTTATGGATTGCAGCCATTCTGACTGGTGTGAAATGGTACCTCACAGTGGTTTTGATTTGCATTTCTCTGATAATGAGTGATGTTGAGCATCTTTTCATGTGTTTGTTAGCCATCTGTATGTCTTCTTTGGAGAAATGTCTATTTAGTTCTTTGGCCCATTTTTTGATTGGTCTTTTTCCCCCCAAGTTCACTCTGAAAATCTTTGTATTTTAATTGATGTATTTAGACCCTTCATCTTTAAAGTGAATACTGATGTGTTTAGATTAATATGTACCATGTTGTTTGTAGCTGGTTTTGAGGTAGGAGATAGATGGGCTCCAGGTTGGACATTTGCAACTAGCCTCCTGTTTGCATTTCTCGAGTCATGAGATAGGTAGACCCCAGTTGAGCAATTTACAGTCAGCCTTGTATTTACAAATAGCCAGTCCTTTAAACACCTCAAGATAATAATCATGGCAAGGATAAAGAGAGGAAAAACAAAACAAAACACCTGTTTGGGTAAAGGATTAAGGGATCTCACTCTCCCCATTTTATGACAAGGGAGACACTACATATGCGCAGAAAAACTCCTTGGGGTCAAAAGTCAAGGGATAATGAGTCTAGCTCCTCTCAGAAGCCTTCATTTAGAGATCCATCTTGGCTCGGGGTGCATGTGCACCTGAGGATCTGGAAACAAATAATCCAGGGTGGAAATGGGAGGTGGGGTTGGGTGTTGGAGACAAAGCAAAATGACTGGCCTGAGGGAAGACAAAAACCCAGAAAACTGCCCCCTCATGAAAGATTTAAACTTCTCTGGGTTTGATTCCTGGGTTGGGAAGATCCCCTGGAAAAGGAAATGAACACCCACTGCAGTATTCTTGACTGGAGAATCCCATGGACAGAGGAGCCTGGCGGGCTACAGTCCATGGGGTCACAAGAGTCAGACTGTCTTGGAGACTAAACCACCATCACCAAGGTGCAACTCTCTGAGTTCACCTGTGCGCCTTTCCACATGTACTTTTCTTTTTACTTTGCTCTTTACCTTCTGCCTCCTCACCTGAATTCATTCTTGACTAGGCATGCAAGGACTAGGGACCCTAGCCGTAACTGCTGGCTCCTGTGGTTCAGTAGTTAGGACTCCAGGTCTGGGAAACTAAGACCTTGCATCCATTTCCCACTCTCTGCTGCTTGCTACAAGCTGTCTTTCACTGCTGCGTGCATCTCAAATCAGTTTCTATTTGTTGCTTTTGTTTATTTTTCTTTTTCTCTGGTTTTAAGCATTTTTTATATGATTCTATCTTATTTCCTCCTTAGTTTTCAGTTTTTTAAATAATTTTTAAAAGTTACTTTCCATTTACAGTTATTACATAGTATTGAGTCTGTTCCCCATGTTGTCTAATACATCCTTGAGCCTATTTTACACACAATAATTGTACCTCCCACTCCCTGATGCCTATGGTACCCCTCCCCACTTCTCAGGGTAATCACGTGTTGGTTCTCTATATCTGTGAGTCTGCTTCATTTTAAATTTATTTACTAGTTTGTTGTATTTTTTAGATTCCATATATAAGTGATATTATATAGTATTTTTCTTTCTCTGACTTATTTCACTTATCATAATGCCCTTCAAGTCCACCCATATTGTTGCAAATGGAAAAATTTCATCTTTTTTTATGAATGAGTAGTATTCCATTGTATATATGTACCACATCTTCTTTATCTATTTATCTGTTTGTAGATACTTAGGCTGCTTCTGTATCTAGGCAATTATAAATAATGATTCTATGAACATGGGGTCCATATATCTTTTTCAAAGGACTGTTTTTTTAGATATGTATGTACAATATTGATAAGTATATATACATATATATATAAATAATGCTGCTATGAACATTAGGGTACATATATTTTTTCAAATAACTGTTTATATATATATATATATATGTATATATATACTTAATTGTATGCATCAGTTCATTTAGTTCAGTCTCTCAGTTGTGTCCGACTCTTTGAGACCCGTGAATCACAGAACACCAGGCCTCCCTGTCCATCACCAACTCCCGGAGTTCACTCAAACTCATGTCCATCGAGTCGGTGATGCCATCCAGCCATCTCATCCTCTGTCATTCCCTTCTCCTCCTGCCCACAATCCCTCCCAGCATCAGGGTCTTTTCCAGTGAGTCAACTCTTCGCATGAGGTGGCCAAAGTATTGGAGTTTCAGCTTCAGCATCAGTCCTTCCAATGAACACCCAGGACTGATCTCCTTTAGGATGGACTAGTTGGATCTCCTTGCAGTCCAAGGGACTCTCAAGAGTCTTCTTCAACACCACAGTTCAAAAGCATCAATTCTTCGGTGCTCAGCTTTCTTCATAGTCCAACTCTCACATCCATACATGACCACTGGAGAAACTATAGCCTTGACTAGACGGACCTTTGTTAGCAAAGTAATGTCTCTGCCTTTGAATATGCTATGTAGGTTGGTCATAACTTTCCTTCCGAGGAGTAAGCATCTTTTAATTTCATGGCTGCAGTCACCATCTGCAGTGATTTTGGAGCCCCCTCAAAACAAAGTCTGACACTGTTTCCTCATCTATTTGCCATGAAGTGATGGGATCAAATGCCATGATCTTGGTTTTCTGAATGTTGAGCTTTAAGCCAACTTTTTCACATACATACAATTAAGTCTATGTAAGCCAGCATTCCACGAGAGAGAGACAGAGACAGAGACAGAGAGAGAGCACATTTAATCTGAAAGGAGCAGAGCACACATTCTTTTTTAATAGCAGCTTTACTAAGGAAATGGCAACCCTTTCCAATATTCTTGCTTGGGAAATCCCGAGGACAGAGAAGTCTGCCAGGGTACAGTCCATGGGGTCGCATACAACTTGGAGACTAAGCAACAACAGCATACTAAAAGGTTAAGATGTTGCACATTTTTTGATATACTTATTGACCATTTGCAGATCTTATTTGAACAAATATCAGTTCAAGTCCACTGTCCATTTTTCAATGCAGTTTTCTTTGTTATCGAGTTTTAGGAGTTATCTATATATTCTGGATATATCAATTCACAATATAGTGACTTTGTTTATTTTTGGCTGTGTTGGGTCTTCATTGCTGCACACAGGCTTTCTCTAGTTCTGGTGAGTGGGGGCTACTCTTCGTTGCTGTTTTGGGCTTATCGTTGTGGTGGCTTCTCCTGTTGTAGAGCATAGGTTTTAGGGTGCATGTGCTTCGGTAGTGGTGCCATGGGGACTTAGTAGTTGTGGTGCATGGCCTTAGTTGCTCTGTGGCTTGTGGAGTCTTCCTAGATCAGGGATCAAACCTATGTCTTCTGCAGTGGCAGATGTATTCTTAACCACTGGACTTCCAGGCAACTCCTTCAGTATGGTGTCTTTTGATGTACTAAATTTGAAAAAATTTCATGAAGTCCAGTTTCTCAATATTTTTTTTTTTGTTACCTGTGCCTTTGATATCTTATCCAAGTTATCAGTGCCAAATCCAATGTCACTCTATTTGTTCTGTTTCTTTGTTTTTTGTTTGTTTGTTTGTTTTAACCCTACATTTAAGTGTTTAATCCATTTTGAGTCAATTTTTATACATGGAATTAGTTAAGTTTTCACATTTATTCTTTTTCATGTGGATAGACAGTGTTCCCTGTCTAGCCTTTCCTGCACTGAATGGTTTTGGTATCCTTATAAAAAATACTTAGACCTTGCATACAAGAGAATATTTCCACTCTATCTACTGTATCTCATTGTCTATATATCTGTACTTATGCCAGTACCTAACTGTTTTGATTACTTTATCTTTGTAGTGTTTTCAGTTACAAAGTACGATCTACCAGTTTTGTTATTTTCCAAGATTGATTTGGATATTTGGAGTTTGTTGAGAATCCATAAAAATTTTAGAATTTTTTTCTATTTCTCCAAAAAGTCATTGTACTATTGAAAGCGATTGCATTGAATATAATTTGAATAGAATATTGAAAAATTGGCCTATCAATATTAGAATACTATTGATTTCAGCTGCTTCTAGCTGCCTAGTGATTTTGTTGGTAGTGTGACTAAGTGATGTCTGTCAGTTCAGTTCAGTCTTTCAGTCGTGTGACCCCATGGGCTGCAACAGTCCAGGCTAACCTGCCAACACCAACTCCCAGAGGTTGCTCAAACTCATATCCATCAAGTAGGTGTTGCCATCCAACCATCCCATCCTCTGTCGTCCCCTCTCCTGCCTTCAATCTTTCTCAACATCAGGGTCTTTTCTAATGAGTCAGCCCTTCACATCAGGTGGCCAAAGTACTGGAGCTTCAGCTTCAGCACCAGTCCTTCTGGTGAATATTTAGGACTGATTTCCTTTCAGATTGACCGGTTTGATCTCCTTGTTGTCCAAGGGACTCTGAAGAGTCTTCTCCAACACCACAGCTCAGAAGAACAAGTGATGTCTATACCCCATGAAAGTGTCAAACCCTAGACCAATTTGCATTCTGATTTGGTTACTGTTATTTTCAGAATATGTTCCAAGCCAGTTTCTCTTGAACCAACTCTGAGACTTTCCAGAGTCCTCTAAAAAGCTTCTTTCTTTTGGAATTGCTATTGTTTGAACTGACATACCCATATTGATATAGAAAATATAACCTAGATTATTTTCAGACAGAAACAGGAGGGATTATATGATTTATTTTCTGGGAATTTTAGGGTTGCAGGCAGTGAAAATATAGTTACTCTTTCAAATTTTTAAAAATTTTCATCAATACTAGAAAACAGATCATATTTTTGTGTATCATCATTTGCAAGGAAGCATCCACTGAATAAAGGTTTGGGGGCAGGCAGGTAGGTGCCCAATATGCTACTGGAGATCAGTGGAGAAATAACCCCAGAAAGAATGAAGGGATGGAGTCAAAGCAAAAACAACACCCAGTTGTGAATGGGACTGGTGACAGAAGCAAGATTCGATGCTGTAAAGAGCAATATTGCATAGAAACCTGGAATGTTAGGCCCATGAATCAAGGCAAATTGGAAGTGGTTAAACAGGAGATGGCAAGAGTGAACACAGACATTCTAGGAATCAGTGAACTAAGATGGACTGGTATGGTTGAATTTAACTCAGATGACCATTATATCTACTATGTGGGTGGGAATCCCTTAGAAGAAATGGAGCAGCCATCATGGTCAACAAAAGAGTCTGAAATGCAGTACTTGGGTGCAATTTCGAAAACAACAGAATGATCTCTGTTCATTTCCAAGGCAAACCATTCAATATCACAATAATTCAAGTCTATGCCCTGACCAGTAACACTGAAGAAGCTGAAGTAAACAGTTCTATGAAGACCTACAAGACCTTCTGGAACTAACACCCAAAAAAGATGTCTTTTTCATTATAGGGGACTGGAATGTAAAAGTAGGAAGTCAAGAAACACTTGGAGTAACAGGCAAAATTGGCCTTGGAGTACAGAATGAAGCAGGGCAAAGGCTAGTAGAGTTCTGCCAAGAGAATGCACTGGTCATAACAAACACCCTCTTCCAACAACACAAGAGAAGACTCTACACATGGACATCACCAGATGGTCAACACCGAAATCAGATTGATTATATTCTTTGCAACCAAAGATGGAGAAGCTCTATGCTACTGCCACTAAGTTGCTCCAGTTGTGTCCGACTCTGTGCGACCCCACAGACGGCAGCCCACCAGGCTCTGCTGCCCCTGGGATTCTCCAGGCAAGAACACTGGAGTGGGTTCCCATTTCCTTCTGCAATGCAGGAAAGTGAAAAGTGAAAGTGAAGTCGCTCAGTCGTGTCTGACTCTTAATGACCCCATGGACTGCAGGCTAACAAGCTCCTCCATTCATGGGATTTTCCAGGCAAGAGTACTGGAGTGGTCTGCCATTGCCTTCTCTGGAGAAGCTCTATACAGTCAGCAAAAACAAGACTGGGTGCTGACTGTGGCTCGGATCATGAACTCCTTATTGCCAAATTCAGACTTAAATTGAAGAAAGTGGAGAAAACCACTAGACCATTCAGGTATGACCTAAATCAAATCCCTTATGACTATACAGTAGAAGTGAGAAATAGATTTAAGGGACTAGATCTGATAGACAGAGTGCCTGATGAACTGTGGATGGAGGTTTGTGACATTGTACAGGAGACAGGAATCAAGACCATCCCCAAGAAAAGAACTGCAAAAAAGCAAAATGGCTGTCTGAGGAGGCCTTACAAATAGCTGTGAAAAGAAGAGAAGTGAAAAGCAAAGGAGAAAAGGAAAGATATAAGCATCTTAATGCAGAGTTCCAAAGAATAGCAAGGAGAGATAAGAAAGCCTTCCTCAGTGATCAACGCAAAGAAATAGAGGAAAACAACAGAATGGGAAAGACTAGAGATATCTTCAATAAAATTAGATATACCAAGGGAATATTTAATGCAAAGATGGGCTCAATAAAGGACAGAAATGGTAGGGATCTAACAGAAGCAGAAGATATTAAGAAGAGGTGGCAAGAATACACAGAAGAACTGTACAAAAAAGATCTTCACGACCCAGATAATCACGGTGGTGTGATCACTAACCTAGAGCATTCCAGACATCCTAGAATGTGAAGTCAAGTGGGCCTTAGAAAGCATCACTACGAACAAAGCTAGTGGAGGTGATGGAATTCCAGTTGAGCTATCTCAAATCCTAAAAGATAATGCTGTGAAAGTGCTGCAATCAATATGCCAGCAAATCTGGAAAACTCAGCAGTGGCCACAGGGCTGGAAAAAGTCAGTTTTAATCCAATTGCAAAGAAAAGCAATGCCAAAGAATGCTCAAACTACCGCACAATTGCACTCATCTCACATGCTAGTAAAGTAATGTTCAAAATTCTCCAAACCAGGCTTCAGCAATACATGAACCGTGAACTTCCAGATGTTCAAGCTGGTTTTATAAAAGGCAGAGGAACCAGAGATCAAATTGCCAACATCCGCTGGATCATGGAAAAAGCAAGAGAGTTCCAGAAAAACATCCATTTCTGCTTTATTGACTATGCCAAAGAGTTTAACTGTGTGGATCACAATAAACTGTGGAAAATTCTGAAAGAGATGGGCATACCGGACCACCTTACCTGCCTCTTGAGAAACCTCTATGCAGGTCAGGAAGCAACAGTTAGAACTGGGCATGGAACAACAGACTGGTTCCACAGGGGAAAAGGAGTACATCAAGGCTGTATATTGTCACCCTGCTTATTTAACGTGTATGCAGAGTACATCATGAGAAACGGTGGACTGGAAGAAACACAAGCTGGAATCAAGATTGCCAGGAGAAATATCAATAACCTTAGATATGCAGATGACAGCACCCTTATGGCAGAAAGTGAAGAAGAACTAAAGAGCCTCTTGATGAAAGTGAAAGAGGAGAGTGAAGAAGTTGGCTTAAAGCTCAACGTTCAGAAAACGAAGATCATGGCATATGGTCCCATCACTTCATGGGAAATAGACAGGAAACAGTGGAAACAGTGTCAGACTTTATTTTTCTGGGCTCCAAAATCACTGCAGATGGTGATTGCAGCCATGAAATTAAAATATGCTTACTCCTTGGAAGGAAAGTTCTGACCAAACTAGACAGGGTATTAAAAAGCAGAGACATTACTTTGCCAACAAAGGTCAGTGTAGTCAAGGGTTTGGTTTTTCCATTGGTCATGTATGGATGTGAGAGTTGGACTATAAAGACAGGTGAGCCCTGAAGAATTGATGCTTTTGAACTGTGGTGTTGGAGAAGACTCTTGAGAGTCCCTTGAAGTGCAAGGAAGTCCAACCAGTCCATTCTAAAGGAGATCAGTCCTGGGTTTTTCATTGGAAGGACTGATGTTGAGGCTGAAACTCCAATACTTTGGCCACCTGATGTGAAGAGCTGACTCATTTGAAAATACCCTGATGCTGGGAAAGATTGAGGGAAAGAGGAGAAGGAAACAACAGAGGATGAGATGGTTGGATAGCATCATCGACTCGATGGACATTGTTTTGGGTGGATTCTGGGTGTTGGTGATGGACAGGGAAACCTGGTGTGCTGCGGTTGATGGGGTCACAAAGGGTCAGACATGACTGAGCAACTGAACTGAACTGAGGAATTGTTACTGTAGGGTACATGATGGTTAAGATAAATTGCATTAAATGTGGAGGTCTTTATTTTTTTTCCCTCTTTTAGAAACTATAGAGAGCTTAAACAAATGGAAATAAAGTCCAAATTTCCAGAATCTTGTCTCAAATTGTGTACTGACAGACACTTTATGTTACTATGCTATTCATTTTCCCCTTGAAGCCACAGTTCTTTAGCAAACTGAAATCAAACTCACATTTCAATCCTGTGCCTTATTGACTTTAAAAGACATTTAAATCCCTTTCAGGTCACTAATATGATGTGATCATATTGATTGGCAAATAAACAACAAATAGAATTGAGATATTGATAATTTAAGTCCTGAGCCCTCAAACTTTACTGAATCTTACTTGGCATCTGAAGCAGACTTTCTTCATTTGATATGACCTTCCCTTCAAAGTTTGAAGAGGTTGATATTTTGAAAGAAACGGACAGTTCTCTTTGTAACTGAAATTGCTCATCCTTTATAATCTCCATCTAATTAAAGGAAAGTTGTACTTGTGCTACCTGGGTGAAGTGGAAGGGGTAATAACAGTGTTAAACCTTGAACAAAAAGTATACACTTGAAAATGCAAAATGCATTTTGATAAAGCACATAAAAATTAATGCATGGGGATATAAGTGCTGGGAATATTTAACTAAATATAAAAACATCCAGCTTTTTTTAAAAGTGATTTTATCTGCGTGGTGTACCTATGAGATATACTGGATTCAGTGTGCCAGTAAGAAGGCCTGGAAGAATTTGCACTTGTTTCATTTGGTTAATGGATAGAAATCTGGATCTATAGTAGATAAAATTAAGTCAAGCAATCAGAATATTTTGGCAAATGTACATGGTAGAATTTAGAGATTTAGATAAGTCTGCTGCTGCTGCTAAGTCACTTCAGTTGTGTCCGACTCTGTGCGAACCCATAGACGGCAGCCCACCAGGCTCCCCCGTCCCTGGGATTCTCCAGGCAAGAACACTGGAGTGGGTTGCCATTTCCTTCTCCAATGCAGGAAAGTGAAAAGGGAAAGTGAAGTCGCTCAGTCGTGTCTGACTCTTAGTGACCCCATGGACTGCAGCCTACCAGGCTCCTCCATCCATGGGATTTTCCAGGCAAGAGTACTGGAGTGGGTTGCCATTGCCTTCTCCTTAGATAAGACTATTTCCATGGATTGTTAAATGTAGTCTATGTACACACTTTGAAACTTTATTATAAGAGGGTCCATAGTCATATACTATAGCTAAACAATGAGAAACATATTGATAAAGGTAGAAACTACACTTTAAAAAGCAGAGACCAATATTCATAGGCCAGGGGTGATGGAGAGTTATGCTATAAATGAGTTCACTGATTTCTTTGGGAATATTGGGTTCACAGTGAGACACAGACCAATTATTGGCATTTCAGGGCTGAATGCAAAGTGAATTTTGTTTCCATAATAAAATGTTAAATTTGATTTCCATAATAAAATAATAAATATATTTGTTAATCAGAATAGTGTGACCTGCGGAAGTTTTTGGTCCTGTAGTCCTAGGACTGATATAGTTAGGCAACTTGCTAAGTTATTAGTAAGTGCTGCGTTGGAAAAAAGCAAAATTTAAACGTGAAAATAGGCCTGTCTGTCTTGAGCAACTCCAATAGAGAATTACAGCCTTTTGCCCAATTTCCAAATATGTCAATTCATAGACCTGATACTTTTTCAATAAAGAAAGCCCAAGTGCTTTTTAAACAAGCCCTCAAAATAACATGACAAGTACATCATGTGAATCTTTTCCTCAGCAGTTTACAAATGGAATCTCTAACAGGCAGCTGCACTTTGGAAAAGAAAACTGAGATATCCTCAGTGTTTATTTAACACTGGATATGAGTTAATACTAATTCTAGGAAAACTGTGATTTGACAGACATGGTGATATCAGATGATTAATGAAATTTTAATGTGAGTCTGCCTCAAAATGATCCAAGTGTAAGGCTTGATGCCTTCCTTTTTAATTGCTTTCTGAGTTTCTGGATATCAAATGCAAAAATCAATGTATCTATGTGCCTATCTGTGTATCTGTCTATGCATCTGCCTGTTTGTCTATGTATCTACTGAGCCCTCCATGGCACCTGACCCAGGAAATATGAATTGCTGTGGTAAATATGGCTCAGTAGCATGAATGCACAGAAGATTATAGAATGCCTCCTAACCAAGAGTAAATCTCAAATGATACCAACTCTGGAGAAACCACAGAGATTACATTTAAGTCTTGAAACTATAGTAGTGAAATTTCAACTCTTTGGCAGGTTGAAAAGATGTAAGGATCTTGGTCATTATAAAATTAATATGCTAGTTACTTCTGCACTTTTCCCTTTATGTTCTCTGTTTTAAAACAAGTCAACACAACTTAGTGTACCTGGTAAAATACAGGTCTGATAAGTTTTCCCTTTCTTCCCATCCAAGTTCACATAGACCATTAAGATTATGACTTTTGTCATAACTTTTCATTAAGACATTTTAGGGAAAGTGTACATCTGAGACATCTTATTGTAATATCATCTCTTTTGCTCTGTGTAGCAATTTGGTTCCCATCATCTTAGATTTTCTTACCTTACTATAAAGCATTATGCTGGAAGGATCTAAAGAGTCACAAATAGCAATAACACCAAGTTGTCTTGAGAAGACACATACCTGCCTGTGAAAAAGTAATTTTATAAAAATACAGGGACCATACAACTAATTCAAGTTCTGAGGATCATATATGGTTGGAAATGATGACATAATCTGCCTAGTGAAACATAAGTTTCTATATAATTTATACCTATGCTGCAAAAAAAAAAAAAAAAAAATCAACAAAACTCACAAAATTTGGAGTTCCTTAACTTTTGAATACAATGTATGTTACAATTAGATGTTCTGCTCCAATTGATCCCTTTGAATTAAACCTGAATAAAGAAATTACCTTTTAGGTTATCCTGAACTGCAATTGAAACTGCTTTACCTCTTAATTTTTATGATCCAGATATTCAATGGTTTGATAGTCATCAGGTTTTTGGAGTCATTTTTGATGAGTGAGAAAATTTTTCAAGCATAGATCCATGGATAGAACTTTTAATGTATCCAAGTGTGGGATTATTTGTGAATGTGTAAAATAAAATTCGCTTTCACTTTGAGGAGGCTTTCACTAATTGGGAGGATTATATGATACACATTGTGAATATCAGTCAATTTCTGTTCTTAACTGCCTGAGTATTTGCTTAATGGGCTCATGAATAATAACTCAGTCATTAGACGAATCTAAGTTATGCACACTCTCAATAAATTACTTCTCAAGACAGGATATTATGTTCACAAGAAGCGCTTAAAGTCAAAACAAAAAAGACATGTTGGTGTATGTTTCAGGCTTAAAGACAAAGTAACCACCATCAACTATGCAGCCTAATTAATGTAATGTCCTTAATTAGATGCTCCTCTTTTGGAAAGAAATAAGTAAAAACAATGAGAAATGGCTGAAATTCTTTTCACTAGGAATGTTGGATGAGTTTCCTTATTTGTGGGTTTAAGTAGACATGGGGTGAAAAGAAAGGGGTTGTCTCCTACATAGCCCTCAGATATTGGGACCAGAATAAGGCAACCCAAAGTACCAAAAGAATGTAAGTATAATGTGTTTGTAAATATTTTATTCATATATTATGTTTAGTTTTCATAGAATCATTTCTTAAGATATTGTGAAATCGGTACCAATTCTCCAATTTTATGCCAATTCAGATATATTGTCTGCAATCTGTTTAAAACTGGGCATCATAACAATTCTAATTCAGAAAGTCTCAGAAGTATTTGAGTTTTTTCCTAAGTTGCTTCTTCACTTATTCAGCTTGTGTTTTCTGTTTTTTTTTTTTTTTTTTCGGGGGAATTGAGGGACAAGAAAGGAGGTAGAGGTGGCTTGTAGATAGAATAGTCATCGTATAGTTATTTGTCCACAGATGCTGTCTTGTGGTGTAGGTAATTGTCATTCTTGCCAGAAAACTGGAGGTGGAAATTGATTGATAGTAAATACCCTTTATACATACTGATGTGTGATTAACTTTTTAGGCTTTGGGCACTGACTCTATTATATCTGTGGAAGCCAGATAATCAGCAGCAATTTTTCCTGTAAGCTTCTTGTTTTCAGATTTGTTTTACAGTGGTATTTTGGTAAAATTATTTATCTGGCTAATTGTAAGATCTTCAAGAAAATAAGTTATTGGCAGCCTCTCTTCTTGAACAGCTTACAGTTTTCAGGGACTGCTTACAATTCAAAAAATTCTATATCTAAAATTATTGCAAGTGAAAAACCAGAACTACTTTCTTAAAGGTTGTGGATGCCTTAATCTCCAGAATATCCTGGGGGTATAGGGATTTTTTTTAAAATTTATTTTCACGATGCAATGAGGTGAAAAATATATACATATAATTGGTAAATTTTCATATTGGAATTTTTCTGTTCTAACACATGTCTATATCATTGTCTTAGTCTGTTCAGGCTGCTATAACAAAATACCACAGACTAATAAGATTATAAATAGCAAAATTTTATAGCTTATTGTTCTGGAGGCTGGAAAGTTCAAAATCAAGGTTCCAGTATGATCACCATCTAATGAAAGTACCTATTCTGGTTCCTAGCCTGTACCTTCTTATGTCCTTATACCATAGAAAGAGTGATCTCTCTGGAGCCTCTATTATAAGGTATTAATCCCATTCATGGAATTAACCTGGTGGTTCAGACGGTAAAGCATCTGCCTGCAATGAGGGAGACCCAGGTTCGATCCCTGGGTCTGGAAGATCCCCTGGAGAAGGAAATGGCAACCCACTCCAGTACTCTTGCCTGGAAAATTCTATGGACAGAGGAGCCTTGTAGGCTATAGGGTCACAAAGAGTCGGACACCACTGATCGGCTTCACTTCATTTCACTTCAATCCCATTCATGAGGGCTCTACCCTCATGACCTAAGCACTAAATCTCCTAATACTATCATCTTCAAAAAATAGGGTTTCAACATAATATTTGGAGGGACATAAACAATCACCCCATAGCAATAATTAACTGTACAGATAATCTCTTCCCAAAGGAAAATATGACTGTAAGTATTAATTTTTCCACATGCATATTACTTTTTCTAAGCTATATAAATCAGGGAAACTAATTGTAATATTCATGCTTTTGACATTAAAATATAAAACAGTGAATTTTGTATTTTTCCTTGATATTTTTGAAGCTCAGAGACCATTCTTATGTATGGTGGTAGTTTAGTCACCAAGTCGTGTCCGACTCTTGCAACCCCATGGATGGTAGCCTGCCAGGCTCCTTTGTCCGTGTGATTCTCGCAAGAATACTGGAGTGAGTTGCCATTTCCTTCTCCAGCGGATCTTATGGACCGTGGGATGGAACCTGGGTCTCCTATATTGCAGGCAGATCCTTTACCATATAGCCAAAGACTAAAAATGCAATTTTGTTTATGTTACATTGTAGAGAATGGTTTCATTCAAATGAATTCTTCCTGCGATTGAACACACATTAAAATGCTGTTACTAGTGAATTAAAACTCCTTAAATTTAAACGTATTTGATGAGGTTATGATGGATATTGAAAATTACAACATGCTGTGTCCATTGCAAATGCAGAGAAAACAAAATAAAATAACAAAGGGGACCTAGGGTGTGCCTAAATATTTAAATGTATTTTAATGGCTACTTATAAATTAAGGATATACAATAAACTCAAAATTATAAATGTGCATGATATAAAACCTACATAGGAAAAACAGCTACCAGGTTAGTAGTTATGACTTGATTGACTATTTTTATAGCCCTTTTACATGAATGTTTACTTCTCCATTGAAAAGAATTAGTAGAAGCTTAAGCAGGTTATCTATAATTTAACAGTGAATTTGCCTTGTTTATGTTTGTGAATAGACTGTGAGGCTAATAAAGCCAATTTGAATTCTTTTGTCCTGTGATGCCTTGCATGTTTATTTTGTTGCCTATAGGAATTGAGAACAACCTTTCTAAGCAATATAGGTATATTACTTTTAGGCATAAAAGCAAAGACATTTAAATTTAGGCATGTCAGATTGTAACTAAAGTCAGATAGTTAGCAACTGGATGCATATAAATATGGACAACTGTATTCCTACCAAAAAGATAATCATCTATTATCTTTTGAAAATATGTTCCCTCTAATATTGATTCATTTTTTTGTTTATATGTTTTACTTTATTTTTTGAAATAAAGTATTTTGGTTTTTAGATAAAACATGAAAAAAATTCCTTGCACCACACCAAAAAAAAAAAAAAATGTCAAGTCACAGTTGGCCAAAACACAGCTATCTACTAACATGTACAGATAACTCTATGCAAAATTTAAAAGTACAAAATTTAAAAAAATTTTAAACTTCTACTAATTTTTTTTAAGGTTTGATTTCTGAGCCATTTTAGATTTTAAAAAGTGTCTAATCATAACTGAATCTCTTCTAATGGTCATGGGACTTTGCTGTGGAACTTATTTAGTTGAGTGTGTTGGTTAACAATTTTTAAAACTTAAAACTATAATTAAATGTTGCAGAGAAGATAAACATAGAAAACTCTGAGAATAATGAAATTACAGTAATTATTTTATTTTCTGTTTCTTTAGAATCTAAAATCCATTTAAGGTAGGGATATTTGACAAGTTAACTCACAATTCTCTTCCCCCTCTTAGAATATTGCCTAGCACATTCAGGTGTTCAATAAAATTTGAACATTAGTAACTGGATTTTTAAATGATTTGAGCAATCAATAGATTAACTACATTTCTCTCTTCTATATAACATTTCAAAATATTATATCAAATAATGAAAATTTGAGAGATTATAAAGTTCCTTAAAATAAAAAGAATATTTGAATCTTAGTTACTATAAATGAAGTCTTATACTGTCACACTTTGCCAACTAAATTAACCTAAATTAATTTCAAATTACCCTAGCAGTTCAGTGGTAAAGAATCTGCCTGCAATACAGGAGAGAGAAATTCAATCACCAGGTTAGGGACATCTCTTGGAAAAGAAAATGGCAACCCACTCCAGTATTCTTGTCTATAAAATCCCATGGACACATGATCTTGGCAGGCTCCAGTCCATGGGGTCACAATCAGATATGACTTAGAGACTAAGCAACAATTTCAAATTGAAACAATCTGAATGAATGCAGAAACTATGTCAAGAGACTTCAACCTAATTTTTCTTTGAATGTGCAGAAAAATGAACTTTATTTAGTCTCTACTATTTTGGCAATGGCACCCCACTCCAGTACTCTTGCCTGGAGAATCCCATGGATGGAGGAGCCTGGTAGGCTGCAGTCCATGGGATCGCTGGGAGTCAGACACGACTGAGCGACTTCACTTTCTCTTTTCACTTTCATGCATTGGAGAAGGAAATGGTAACCCACTCCAGTGTTCTTGCCTGGAGAATCCCAGGGATGGGGGAGCCTGGTGGGCTGCCGTCTATGGGGTCACACAGAGTCGGACACGACTGAAGTGACTTAGCAGAGCATAGCATTTTGGCTTTAGCTTCCTTCCCAAACTCTTAGTGTTTCTGAACATAAGTTTGTGTGTCTGGTGCACAATGAAAGTGAAAGTCATTCAGTCATGTCTGACTCTGTGACCCCATGGACTGTAGCCTGCCAGGGTCCTCTTTCCATGGAATTCTCCAGGAAGAATACTGTTGTGAGTACCCATTCCCTTCTCCAGGGGCTCTTCCCAACCCAGAGGACAAACCCACATCTCTTATATCCCCTGCATTGGCAGGTGGGTTCTTTACCACCTAGCGCCACCTGGAAAGCCCCAACATTATTTGATCAAAACCCCCAAAATCCTGATGATTTTCAGAGAGAGGATTTTATAGCTGAAATTTGGTGTGAGGGCTGTGGGGTGCTTGGATTTCTTCTGATTGGTCGGGACTGTGGTGAGTGGGCAGTGTTGCAGGAGTCCTGTCTGTTGCCTTAAGTTACCATCCTTCACCTGGTGGGGGCCTTAGTTTCTGCTTCAGTTATGTCAAACTCTTTGTGAGTCCAGGGAATGTAGCCCGCCAGGCTCCTTTGTCCATGGAATTTTCCAGGCAAGAATACTGGAGTGGGTTGCCATTTCCTCCTCCTGGGGATCTTCCTGACCCAAGGATCAGAGCTGCATCTCCTGTGTCTCCTGTATTGCAGGTGGATTCCTTACCACGGTGCTTCCCAGGTGCTGCTAGGGGTAAAGAACCCACCTGCTAGTGCAGGAGGCCTAAGGTTCAATCCCTGGGTCAGGAAGGTCCCCTGGAGGAGGGCATGGCAACCCACTCCAGTATTCTTGCCTGGAGAATCCCTATGGACAGGAAAGCTTGGCGGGCTACAATTCATAGGGGGGCAAAGAGTCAGACACCGACTGAAGTGACTTAGCATACACACACTCTTTAACACTAGTGCCACCTAGAAGCCATTAATTTCTGCAGAACAACTCAAAGGTATTGCTTTGTGTATCCCTTGAGGAGGGAGCAGGTTCCTGTCCCAAGTCTGCACTATTGTTTCTCCTTTGTTCCTCCCTTGTTTCTGCATTTACTCCTTCCTAGATTTGTTGTTTAGTTGCTCAGTTTTGTCCAACTCTTTGAGACCCCATGGACTGCAACATGCCTGTCTTCCCTGTCCTTCACTGTCTCCCCAAGTTTGCTCAAACTCATGTTCATTGAGTCAATGATGCCATCCAACCATCTCATCCTGTGTCCCTCTTCTCCTCCTGCTCTCAATCTTTCCCGGCATCAGGGTCTTTTCCAATGAGTTGGCTCTTGATGCCAGTATTTATTGATGCCAATAGCTTTTGATGCTAGTATTTCTCTTGGAAACATAGTGAACATTCCTAAAACACTCCAAATATTCAGTTCAAGTGTGGCAAGTTAGCAGTCTCATAACATGACATGGGACCAGAAGTGCAATGATTTCCTCCGTTCCCTAAAAAAGAAGCCTAATGACAGAAAAAACAGCTATGGTTGTCATGCTAAGCAGGTTTTCTAGAAGAAGGTCAGACTTCAAAAAGGATTGTTCTGGGGTTTACTGGCCATTAATAGATATATAAATTTTTAACTGGAAGGAGCAAGAAGAGGGAAAGCCAAGTCATCTTGTTCTAACCTTCATCTTTTTTTAGTAAAATTAAGATAGTAAAACTGTGAAGTTATGTTTAAAAAATATAATATATATATATATAGTTGTTTCAGTAACTATTTAAAAGGTCTCTTTTCATCCAAAAAGAGAAATATTTTCACAAAGTAAAACAAACTGGTATACTATAACCAGAAAAAAATCAGATTGATTATTTTAGTAGCCAGTAGAGTCTGATGTAGATGATATATTTACATGTTTTCCCACCACACAGTTATACATATGAATCAAATAAAAATCTCACACACGTGAACACCTGAATACTGAAGGATCATACATATGCATACTTCAATTTTTCATTTAAAATTTTAAGTCTATAGCTTATTTCCCATTGAACAGAAAAGCTTTCTGCCATTATTATGTTATTACTAGCTATACAGACACAAATATTCTGTTTATTATTCAAGGACATTGTATTAGAACCCTGTGTATTTAGAGCAGAGGAATTAAGAACATGCTAGAAAATCACTGATAATGCAATATTCAAGGAACGTGGTGCATTGAATAGGATAAAAACTTTTAGAAGCAAGGTAATAAATGTCAAAACTTGCTGTTAAACAAAGGCTGCCCTTTATGGGTCTCATAAGATTAACAAAAATAGTTACTGGTGTGTCTGCTAGCATCTCTAGAACAATTACTGCAATGTAACTTTCTATCTACAGACTTCATTATATTTTGTTGGATATATTTTGTTGGATATACTTTTATTCCTATAATAGATGTTAAGGTAGATGATACACAATAAAAGATAAAGAAAAAAATAATCCCTAGCGATCTGGAAAACTCATACCCATCAAATATCTCTTTCTCTTTCCCTAGTCTAACTTCAGAAAATTCTGTTGTAGCATCTAATATTTAGAATGGACATGCAAGCTACACATTGATTTAGTGATCTCTTTTCAGCAAACTGTATTAAAAAAATATTTGTTTGGAAATAGAAAAACAAATTTTTGGTATGATTATAAATGATTAACTTGCATAAGATTAGACAAACCAAATGCAACTATATCTTCCCGTTAGTGGAAATCAGGTTAAAACTTTATTTCCAGGTTTGTGTTCATACCATTTCTGGAAGTTTAAGAATGTTTATACATTTTATTAAATAAAGAAGAAAATTTAGTTCTGTTTTGGTGAGTTCTTGTAAAGAAAAGATATATTAAGGTATATACTTTCATTCCTGACTCAAAAAATTATCAAAAGGATTAATGAGACATTTGGGTTAAAAACACAATTTTAAAAGTTGTAAACATTTTAGTCTGTTTATGATTTTCATTTGACATAGGTAATTGAATAACTAATGAACCAATCATAATAGCTAATACTAAATTTATTTTTAAATTATTAAGGTTTCTCAGCAATGTTTGTATTAATATTTAATCTTCAGATTTTAATTTTAAACATTCAGTGACATGGCATGATCATGGTCTTACTTGAATTTATACTCAGATTTGACATTCAGGTTTCTTATCTATAATATTTCTGTAAATATTTTACTTAAAGAAATAGTCATTATTTCAGTAGTATAGAATGAATCATCCCATTTGGCCTGTGATCTCAAATTGTGCTAGACTTGGCCTATGTCCTGTCAAGGTCACTCTTGTTTCTCTACTTCTTATTAAAATGTCCATTCCTCATAGGCCAATGGAATAGATAAGAAACTCTTTAGTAATGTTCATATTTTGACAAAATTGTTACATAAATGACAACTGGCTGGTGTCTGCCATTCTGTAAATTTGATAATTTGGAGCCAGACTTATGTGAGAGTTTTGATAATATTAAAAATTTTATAAAAACATGTTCCCAGTTTATAAATTACTGTGGCCATGACCTAGTTTTCCTGTGTGCTGGAATAATGTTTTAACTATGAGACATTAATATCAAGTACTTTTTATTTGAAATCTTAGGAAGAAGTATAAATCAATTAAAATCATAATTCTACACGATGTATGGAGAACTCTGGTGCTTGTTACAACACAATCTTGATAACTATAATGAAGCCAGTTGGTTTCTTTTTTTCATAGAATTGTCTATAAACACAGAATGAAATAGTGTCTAAACACCAATAATGAAGAGTTGCTAAGGGCAAATGACCCATGGATGACTTATTACTACATATAATTTAATCAGATACTGATTATGTCCATAAGTAGCCTTGAAAATTTGATTAAAGACTAATAGATAATGTGAGAGATAAACAACATAATTACTGAAAGTATGGAAAATTGAAAAAACTTTCAAACGGATCATAGTTATGTGCCTCAGAAGTCAGCTTGCACCCTCTCTCTTTCTCTTTCTCTAAGGATACTGAGTCATTTATTACTCTAAATAAAGCTTTTATTTAGAATAGTTTTAGATTTGCAGAAAAGTTGTGAGGATAGTGCAGAGTTCCCATACTCATATCCATACACAATTTCCCCAGTAATTATTTAATTTGGAATATTTCTCACAACTGATTCAATATTGACATATTATTATTAACTAAAGTCCATAGTTGTTGTTATTGTCCAATCGCTAAGTTGTGTCCGACTCTTTGCAACCCCATGAATTGTAGCACGCCAGGCTTCCCTGCCCTTCACCATGTTCAAGAGTTGGCTCAAACTCATGTCCCTTGAGTCAGTGATGTCATCCAACCATCTTATCCTTTGTCACCCCCTTGTCTCACCATTTTCCCAGCATCAGGGTCTTTTCCAATGAGTTGGCTCTTAGCATGAGGTGGCCAAAGTATTGGAGCTTCAATTCAACGTCAGTGTTCCAATGAATATTTAGGGTTGATTTCCTTTAGGATTGACTGATTTGATCTCCTTGCTGTCCAAGGGATTATCAAAAGCATTCTCCAGCACCACAGTTCAAAAGCATCAATTCTTCGGTGCTCAACCTTCTTTATGGTCCGACTCTAACATCTGTACATAACTACTGGAAAAACCATAGCTTTGACTATACAGACCTTTGTTGGCAAAATTATGTCTTTGCTTTCTAATATGCTGTCTAGGTTTGTTGTAGCTTTCCTCTCAAGGAGCAGGCGCTTTTTTTTTTTTTTTTTTTTTTAAATTTTGTGGCTGTATTCACTTTTTGCAGTGATTTTAGAGCCCAAGAAAATAAAATCTTTTACTGTTTCCTCTTTTTCCCCTTCTGTTTGCCATGAAACAGATCGACCACATGCCATGATCTCAGTGTTTTTAATGTTGAGTTTTAAGCCAGCTTTCTCACTCTCTTCTTTCACCCTCATCAAGAGGCTCTTTAGTCCCTCCTTACTTTCTCCCAGTAGAGTGGTAACATCTTCATATCCAAGGTTGTTGATATCCTTAGTTTCTATATTGAGATATCCTTGGTTTTTACCTATATCTATATCTGTTCCAGAATCTCATCTGTTATGTCATATTACAGTTAGTTGTTATGTTTCCTTAGACTCTTTTGGCTGTGATATTTTCTCAGATTTTTCTCATTTCTAATGTCCTTCATAGTTTTGATATTGATAGATTCTTGTATTCTATGTAAATAGAATCATATGTACATATTCTTTTGTTTCTGATTTCTGTTGTACAACGTATTGTATTTGAGATTCATCCATATTCTTGAGTTTATCAGTTCTTTAATGATTTTTGGCCATTGCGTTACAACACTATATGTTGTATAGTCTGTTTTTAAGTCTGTTCTCCTTTTGATACGTACGTGGTTTCCAGAGTTTGGTCTTTAACCTGTATAACTATGATATTCTCTTACATGGATTTTACTGGATATAGACACTGTCAGTTATTGTAAAGGTCTGAGATTTTTACACTTCTTACAGGTTTTCCAGGTAGTTAGCCACAGTTTCCTGAGTCAGAGATGAAGGCCAGTTTATTATTCACAACAAGAACAGTAGCTAGGGTATTAGCATTTTTGCATTGGCTCTCTGAGCTCCAATTCCTACAGAGCAATACAAAGAAAGCTAGTTGACAACTGTACATTAGAGAACACAAGTCTTTTTAAATGGGCACTAAGATTGCAGGTACTTTGGTTCAGAAGGGTTTTTTTTTTTTTTTTTTAATACTGAATGGGAAAATTGCATATCTTTGCTTCAGAAGTAGATATTATCTCTATCTTTCAAGGCTGTTTGCAATACAAATAACCCTGTAAAGGTAGTCTGGGACGAGGGACAGTCAACATTTCTACTAGAAAGACACATAGTACAAGAGACCCTTGGAGAATTGTTTCAACTATGTCATGTGAAGAGTTGACTCATTGGAACTCTGATACTGGGAGGGATTGGGGGCAGGAGGAAAAGGGGACGACAGAGGATGAGATGGCTGGATGGCATCACCAACTTGATGGACGTGAGTTTGAGTGAACTCCGGGAGATGGTGATGGACAGGGAGGCCTAGTGTGCTGCGATTCATGGAGTCACAAAGAGTCGGAAAAGACTGAGCGACTGAACTGAACTGAACTGATGTCCACTTTTGTTTCTATATCACCCTGATCTCTGGTGAATATTCTGGTGATTAACCTGACCAAGAGATCAGATCAGATCAGATCAGTCGCTCAGTCATGTCCGACTCTTTGCGACCCCATGAATTGCAGCACACCAGGCCTCCCTGTCCATCACCAACTCACGGAGTTCACTGAGACTCACATCCGAGTCAGTGATGCCATCCAGCCATCTCATCCTCTGTCGTCCCCTTCTCCTCCTGCCCCCAAACCCTCCCAGCATCAGGGTCTTTTCCAATGAATCAACTCTTTGCATGAGGTGGCCAAAGTACTGGAGTTTCAGCTTTAGCATCATTCCTTCCAAAGAAATCCCAGGGCTGATCTCCTTCAGAATGGACTGGCTGGATCTCTTTGCAGTCCAAGGGACTCTCAAGAGTCTTCTTCAACACAACAGTTCAAAAGCATCAATTCTTCAGCGCTCAGCCTTCTTCATAGTCCAACTTTCACATCCAAACATGACCACAGGAAAAACCATAGCCTTGACTAGACGAACCTTTGTTGGCAAAGTAATGTCTCTGCTTTTGAATATGCTGTCTAAGTTGGTCATCACTTTCCTTCCAAGGAGTAAGCGTGTTTTAAGTTCATGGATGCAGTCACCATCTGTAGTGATTTTGGAGCCCAGAAAAATAAAGTCTGACACTGTTGCCACTGTTTCCCCATCTATTTCCCATGAAGTGGTGGGACCGGATGCCATGATGTTCGTTTTCTGAATGTTGAACTTTAAGCCAACTTTTTCACTCTCCTCTTTCACTTTCATCAAGAGGCTTTTGAGTTCCTCTTCACTTTCTGCCATAAGTGTGGTGTCATCTGCATATCTGAGGTTATTGATATTTCTCCCAGCAATCATGATTCCAGCTTGTGTTTCTTCCAGTCCAGCGTTTCTCATGATGTACTCTGCATATAAGTTAAATAAACAGGGTGACAATATACAGATTTGACGAACTCCTTTTCCTATTTGGAACCAGTCTGTTGTTCCATGTCCAGTTCTAACTGTTGCTTCCTGACCTGCATACAAATTTCTCAAGAGGCAGATCAGGTGGTCTGGTATTCCCATCTCTTGAAGAATTTTCCACAGTTTATTGTGATCCACACAGTCAAAGGCTTTGGCGTAGTCAATAAAGCAGAAATAGATATTTTTCTGGAACTCTCTTGCTTTTTCTATGATCCAGCGAATGTTGGCAATTTGATCTCTGGTTCCTCTGCCTTTTCTAAAACCAGCTTGAACACCAGGAAGTTCACGGTTCACATATTGCTGAAGCCTGGCTTGGAGAATTTTGAGCATTACTTTTACGAGCATGTGAGATGAGTGCAATTGTGCAGTAGTTTGAGCATTCTTTGGCATTGTCTTTCTTTGGGATTGGAATGAAAACTGACTTTTCCAGTCCTATGGCCACTGCTGAGTTTTCCAAATTTGCTGGCATATTGAGTGCAGCACTTTCACAGCATCATCTTTCAGGATTTGAAATAGCTCACCTGGAATTCCATCACCTCCACTAGCTTTGTTGGTAGTGATGCTTTCTAAGGCCCAGTTGACTTCACATTCCAGGATGTCTGGCTCTAGGTCAGTGATCACAGCATCGTGATTATCTGGGTCGTGAAGATCTTTTTTGTACAGTTCTTCTGTGTATTCTTCCCACCTCTTCTTAATATCTTCTGCTTCTGTTAGGTCCATACCATTTCTGTCCTTTATCGAGCTCATCTTTGCATGAAATGTTCCTTTGGTATCTCTGATTTTCTTGAAGAGATCTCTAGTCTTTCCCATTCTGTTGTTTTCCTCTATTTCTTTGCATTGATCACTGAAGAAGGCTTTCTTATCTCTTCTTGCTATTCTTTGGAACTCTGCATTCAGATGTTTATATCTTTCCTTTTCTCCTTTGCTTTTTGCTTCTCTTCTTTTCACAGCTATTTGTAAGGCCTCCCCAGACAGCCATTTTGCTTTTTTGCATTTCTTTTCCATGGGGATGGTCTTGATCCCTGTCTCCTGTACAATGTCACGAACCTCATTCCATAGTTCATCAGGCACTCTATCTATCAGATCTAGGCCCTTAAATCTATTTCTGACTTCCACTGTAAAATCATAAGGGATTTGATTTAGGTCATACCTGAATGGTCTAGTGGTTTTCTCTACTTTCTTCAATTTAAGTCTGAATTTGGCAATAAGGAGTTCATGGTCTGAGCCACAGTCAGCTCCTGGTCTTGTTTGTGTTGACTGTATAGAGCTTCTCCATCTTTGGCTGCAAAGAATATAATCAATCTGATTTCAGTGTTGCCCATCTGGTGATGTCCATGTATAGAGTCTTCTCTTGTGTTGTTGGAAGAGGGTGTTTGCTATGACCAGTGCATTGTCTTGACAAAACTCTATTAGTTTTTGCCCTGCTTCATTCCGTATTCCAAGGCCAAATTTGCCTGTTACTCCAGGTGTTTCTTGACTTCCTACTTTTGCATTCCAGTCCCCTATAATGAAAAGGACATCTTTTTTGGGTGTTAGTTCTAAAAGGTTTTGTAGGTCTTCATAGAACCATTCAACTTCAGCTTCTTCAGCATTACTGGTTGGGGCATAGACTTGGATTACTGTGATATTGAATGGTTTGCCTTGGAAACGAACAGAGATCATTCTGTCATTTTTGAGATTGCATCCAAGTACTGCATTTCAGACTCTTTTGTTAACCATGATGGCCACTCCATTTCTTCTGAACGATTCCTGTCCGCAGTAGTAGATATAATGGTCATCTGAGTTAAATTCACCCATTCCAGTCCATTTCAATTCGCTGATTCCTAGAATGTCAACATTCACTCTTCCATCTCTTGTTTGACCACTTCCAATTTGCCATGATTCATGGACCTGACATTCCAGGTTCCTATGCAATATTGCTCTTTACAGCATCGCACCTTGCTCCTATCACCAGTCACATCCACAGCTGGGTATTGTTTTTGCTTTGGCTCCATCCCTTCATTCTTTCTGGAGTTATTTCTCCACTGATCTCCAGTAGCATATTGCGTACCTACTGACCTGGGGAGTTTCTCTTTCAGTATCCTATCATTTTGCCTTTTCATACTGTTCATGGGGTTCTCAAGCAAGAATACTGAAGTGGTTTGCCATTCCCTTCTCCATTGGACCACATTCTGTCAAATCTCTCCACCATGACCCACCCGTCTTGGGTTGCCCCACAGGCATGGCTTAGTTTCATTGAGTTAGACAAGGCTGTGGTCCTAGTGTGATTAGATTGACTAGTTTTCTGTGAGTATGGTTTCAGTGTGTTTGCCCTCTGATGCCCTCTTGCAACACCTACCATCTTACTTGGGTTTCTCTTACCTTGGGTGTGGGGTATCTCTTCATGGCTGCTCCAGCAAAGCGCAGCCATTGCTTCTTACCTTGGACGAGGGGTATCTCCTCACCGCTGCCCTTCCTGACCTTCAATGTGGGATAGCTCCCCTAGGCCCTCCTGCGCCGGTGCAGCTATGGCTCCGGGTAACTCCTCTCATTGCAGCCCCTGGCCTCCGGCGTGGGGGTGTGGGGTAGCTCCTCCCGGCTGCTGCCCCTGACCTCGGATGTGGGGTAACTCCTCTCGTCACCACCCCTGGCCTCGGGCGTGGGTTGCTCCTCCCGGCTGCTGCCCCTGGCCTCGGGCATGGGGCGAGCGGTAGTTCCTCCCCGCTGTCGCCCCTGGCCTCGGGCTTAGGGGTATGGGGTAGCTCTTCCCAGCGGCCCCCCTGAACTCGGACGTGGGGTAGCTCCTCTCCGCAGTTCCTGCGCCATTGCAGTCTGGTACTCTCGGCCGCTGCCCTTGACCTCGAACGTGGGGTAACTCCTCTTGGCCGCTGCCCTTTGGGCGTGGGTTCCTCCCGGCTTCTGCCCCTGACCTCGGACTTGGGGTGGCTCCTCTCAGCCGCGCTATGGTGCACCATGTCACAGCCGCCTGTGCTATGGCGTGCCATGTCGCAGCCACCTGCGCTATGGCGTGCCCATCGCAGCCGACAGAGGATGGGACCAAATCTAACACTTAATTAAAACCATCATTACCATAGGATGAGACCAATATATAGTGCTGACTTCAATCCAGAACCAGAGTCTAGGACAAAGCCAGCAGAGCAATTTCCATAAGTCATTAATAATTAGAATTCCAAGTGATGTTCTCAATTTTTTTAAGGGTAATTTGTATTACCTTTTTCACTTATCCCATGCCTTGAAGCCCAAGATACAGCAGGATATATTAGTGATTGCAAAAGTTCTGCCTTTGCCCGCAACAAAGAAATCTAGGCCAATTCTGTCATCTAAAACAATGGTAGACATTGAGTTGAGTCTTTTCAGATCCAGTGTGATCATATTAGGAACAAATTTTGTACCACGTTTCCTAATTGAAGACTTTTCTAGCTGGAGTACAGGCAGTTGCCTGTGGAGTGGTTATAAACAATGAGTCAATCATCTTAGTTTTCCTTTTGGAAAGGTCTCTTCATAACCAAGTATAGCCTCATGTTGGTGAAACTTCTGTAGTTAGAGCTATGTGAGCTACTGGTATTATCTTCTTACATAATTGAAGAACTCATATGATTACTTCTAAGAAGAAAGTCAGTGTGCCAATATCTGACTTCTCCACAAGAAGTACAGTCCCAGAACATAGATGATGCCCACAGAAAGAAAATGTTATTTATGGTATAAGGGTCCTCCAAGCAGGGCTCACACCAGGAAAGGTGACAAGTCTACAGAATCTTTAATATGTGCTCCTGTCTGGCTATTAAATCTCTGGGTTCCCAGTTCAGTTCAAACAATTGAGTAAAGACCTTGTTTTTGAAAGGACTTCCATAGGGTACTCATTTCAATATGTTCTCTATCTATGCTACCAGCTGCATGACTTTCCTTTGTCCCATAGAATTACTAAGCAGTGACTATGGAAATGGGGAAAATATAGCACACAAATCTGACAAAAGAAGTGTGATGGGGAAAAGAAAATGAAATGTCACTTTGTTATGGAAAATATAAAAATTACTAATGACTACATGGAAAGATATTCAAAGAAATTATTTATTAGCAAAAGTCAATCAGTACCACAATGAAATAACACTTTTTACCCACTCTAATGGATAAAATGCAAGGGTTGGCAATACCAAGTGTTGGCAAGAATATGATTCAACTTAAAAATTCATAGTAATACTTTGCTGATAGGAAGGTAAAATTGTAGAACTATTTGGAAGATATTTAGGCAGTGCCTCATAAAGCTCAACATCCAGTGACCCAACAATTCTATGTCTAGGATTTTACTCAAGAGAAATAAAAGTTTATATTAAAATCAACACAAATGTTCATAGCTTTATTTAGTAAGAGCCAAACCTGAAAATGATACAAACGTCCATTGAGAGGTAAATGGTTAAGAAAACTCTTTTCTATTCATATGGTGGAATATTAGTCAGCAATAAGAGATGATAAACTACTGATGCATGCAATACCATGCCTGAATCTCAAACACATTATTGGAGCAAAATAAACCAGAAACAAAAGAGGGCATAGAAAGGAATTCCATTTATAAGGCATTTGTTTCACAGAACAGACAAGTCTTGTTAATGTTGTGGGGAGCTTGCTCACATCAGCTTATGGTAACCTGTTATAAAACTTTCAGGGTTTCATTGAGCCAGTTAAACACAGCAACTATTAGAAATCAAGTTGTATAAATTTACAATTAGGTAATATACAATGAACACTTAAAATTTATCAGTTCTTACCTATGTTGAGTTTATTCATTTACACTTATTTGAAATATGGAAATAGTGTTTATGTGTGCTTAGTCACTCAGTTGTGTCCGACTCTTTGCGACCCCATGGTCTGTAGCCTGCCAGGCTCCTTTGTCCATGGGGATTCTCTATGCAAGAATACTGGAGTAGGTTGCCATGCCCTTCTCCAGGGAAATCTTCCCAACCCAGGGATCAAATCCAAGTCTCCTGCATTGCAGGTGGTTTCTTTACTATCTGAGCCACCAGGGGAAGCCCACCATAATGTATGCTGCTGCTAAGTCGCTTCAGTAGTGTCCGACTCTGTGCGACCCCATAGATGGCAGCCCACGAGGCTCCGCCAACCCTGGGATTCTCCAGGCAAGAACACTGGAGTGGGTACCATAATGTATAATAGTATGCTAATTCATGTTTCTTCCCAAATCTGCATTCAGTGAAGTTAACCTTGATAGTTTAAAATCAGCCATGCTATCATAGTAGGCATATTTACACTATCAAAATTGACAAACTTTACAAAATAAGTTTGTTTGGTTTTTTTTGAGACAATTTTTAAACCAGCACACCCTTGAATCTAGTTTGTAGTGACAGAAATCAGTAAGATCATTGGGAAGGTGATAGATGAGGATTACCTAGTAAGGGATCTAAGAACTTTTGCTTTATAGAAATATCCTCATTCTTGTTAGGAATATGGTTAAATGAGTGTATAATTTGTCAAAACTGATAAGAACAAGGAGGGCATATGTAAGAGCAGTGGTGTAGCAATAAAATAAATAACAAGAGAAGTGTAGGTTACTGGAGATTTGCCCAGATGTACCTAGAACACTGAAAGTGCAGCTGGTTTGGTAAGGCATAGCATCTAGGAAACATAAATATTAATATATGTTTTTTTAAAAAAAGTGTGGGAACTAGTCAGATTCCTCATTAGAAAATGAGATCCCCCAGAGATGATTAAGCACATGAACTTATGACTGAATTTTTGCTAGCATTCTGCTTAAAGAGATATCCATTACTTGTGATACTTTTCTTCATAGGTCAACAGCTAGGTAAGCAGACTTAGTTTTCAGAGCTAGGCTTGAATCCAAGAGAGGAAATATATTTTAAAATAATTCAATAAAATATTAGAAGAGAGAGTAATGGCAAAATCCTAGTCACTTCAAACAAAGGATGAGAGATTTAGTTAGATTCCAAGGGAAATTAGACAAGCCCATATTCATTCCTAAAATACAAGGAATTCAATGAGAAAAATAATGCCCCACAATATTTTCATGCTGAGGCTATTTGTATAATGCTAGCTCTGAGATTGCAAAGATGATAGGAGCTAGATTTTCAGTTAAACTTGTCATTGATTAAAGCAAAAATGGTAAATTAGGTAGAACTGATATTTTTTTCTTGAATGGTAGTTATTACTTTGAAGGCACTCAATGAACCACACCCTTATATTCATGCCTTTGTAGTCTTCACCCACATTATTTTCTGAGTTGACCATATAACCAGTGTGGGTCAAGAAACATAAGCATGCCTGATGAATGTTAAGGCTGGGTAAGAGCTGACATGTTGGTGTTTGTATACTTAGACTGCTCCTTCATGGAACTAAACCATTTTGATGTAAGTCCTTGAAGTCGTGCGGTGAGGCCCTGTGCAGGAGTGCTGAGGCTACTCATTAATGATTTCAGCCAGTCTCCCAGCTGCCAGCCTTATGAGTAAAGCCATATTTACTTTTTTAGTCATCCTGGCACCCCGTTAGACACCATATGAACCTGATCAACACACCAACTCCTGGAAATAAATGATTTCTGTTATTTAATGCCATTGCTTTCTGATGATATGTTAATTCAGCAGTATAAAACAGAAATGATATATCCCTATTTTTGACTTATTTTTGTCCTCACTGCTATTATTGATACATCTATCATCATTCAGATAGTGTACAGTGTGAAAAATATTAAGAAATGATTTACCTAAGACTATGAACAGTATTTTTAATATTTACTCCATTTCAGTTTATATTTTAGGAAAAAAATATTGACTCTAAGGGCAAGATTGAACAATTTCTTACAGGCATTTCCTATAAGCAGGAATGTATTGACTCTAAAAACACATATTGCACAACTTTCTACGGGTTTGGAAATAGTTTTCTTCAGAGCTCTACAAATGAATGTTTTTCAATTGAAAGAAATATTTGTGTGGATTAGTGTTTATTTAACTTATATGAAGAGTACATCATGAGAAACGCTGGGCTGGAGGAAGCACAAGCTAGAATCAAGATTGCTGGGAGATATATCAATAACCTCAGATATGCAGATGACACCACACTTATGGCAGAAAGTGAAGAAGAACTAAAAAGCCTCTTGATGAAAGTGAAAGAGGAGAGTGAACAAGTTGGCTTAAAGCTCAACATTCAGAAAACGAAGATCATGGCATCCTGTCCCATCACTTCATGGAAAATAGATGGGGAAACAGTGGCTGACTTTATTTTGGGGGGCTCCAAAATTACTGCAGATGGTGATTGCAACCATGAAATTAAAAGATGTTTACTCCTTGGAAGGAAAGTTATGACCAACCTAGACAGCATATTAAAATGCAGAGACATTACTTTGCCAACAAAGATCTGTCTATTCAAGGCTATGGTTTTTCCAGTGGTCATGTATGGATGTGAGAGTTGAACTATAAAGAAAGCTGAGCACTTAAGAATTGATGCTTTTGAATTGTGGTGTTGGATAAGACTCTTGAGAGTCCCTTGGACTGCAAGGAGATCCAACCCAGTCCCTCCTAAAGGAGATCAGTCCTGGGTGTTCATTGGAAGGACTGATGCTGAAGCTGAAACTCCAATACTTTTGCCACCTGATGCGAAGAGCTTACTCATTTGAAAAGACCCTGATGCTGAGAAAGATTGAGGGCAGGAGGAGATGGGGACGACTGAGGATGAGATGGTTGGATGGCATCACTGACTCGATGGACATGGGTTTGGGTAGGCTCTGGGAGTTGGTGATGGACAGGGAGGCCTGGTGTGCTACAGTTCATAGGGTCACAAAGAGTTGGACATGACTGAGAGACTGAACTGAACTGAACTGTGCAAAAATGCAAACATTTTAGAAAGAAGACCCCCCCTTAGGCTTAATCTATTATATTTTGAGATAATCAAATACACATTAATATCAATGATATTAATAAAATACACTTTAGAAACTCTCATGTGTTTGATTCATGTGACTTATGTAGAGCTGTATTGTAGAATACTGATTAAATGCATATTGTGTTGAACTACAATCCTTGATTTGTATCTTTGCTCTGCTCTTATGAGTTGTGTGACCTCAAATTATGTAATCTCTCTATCTGATTTCTCTTATCTATGAAATGGTAATAAGGGTTGTACATACTATATATAGGGTTATGATGAATTTTAAAAAAAAGTTAGCATGAGGGAACTTCTTACAACAGTAAGTACATAAAATGTACAATATATTACACATACTTCAAAATTACATGTGATATGTGCAAACATTTTGATGACTGTAGGACCACTAAAGATCAATTGCAGAGACGGACACATTTATAAACCCTACAATCCATTAGAAAACTGGGAGAGAAAATCTTCTTAAAAAGAAAGGTAAATTAACTCAGAACCTCACAAGCAATGATATTAATTTAATATAATTTTAAAAATGCAAATAATCTGATTAATCATGAACTATAAAAAACTTAGTATTTGTTTTTCAGAAAGGGATATTATTCTGAAGTAGGTATTTTATTCGTGGAATGGATTGTTAGCTTATTGCCTATGAGTTAACAGCTTTTAAATTAAATATTTTGGTTTTAATAAAATTTTATTTGTAGTATATCCCAGTTAAATATGGGGAATGTAAAATTTTGATTTCACTTTGTTTTACCCTCAGTAGGTCTTACTGTGAACAAATTTCTTCAGATCACCATTCTTAAGTATATATTATCTCTTCAAACAAATAAATTGATTGCAATTTATTATAAAAATTATATATAATACAGTGTATACCAAAACTTATTAAATAAAAAGTTGAAGTTATAATTTGAGTATTTTTATAATAGTGGAAGAATTATTTTGTTTAGCAATGGACCAAATTACATTTACTCTTATTTAAAGCTATAAATATAAATCTGTACACATGATAGACTACTTAACATACTTTCCTGTCGAAGGGCTTTCTTGAGTATCTGGCTTTTTAAATTCAGATAAATATCCCTTGAATTATTTTGTGTACCTCTAAGGGTTTGGTCTCTTTTCATATACACAGGAAAAATATTAGGAAACAGCTGGCAATAATGAAAGCAGAAAACAGAAACTGGAGATGGAAAAGACCCATTAAAACTAGTGCTTTGTTCCCTGACACTGCAGGGAATGTAACTGATCAAGGATGAAAAGCAGAAAGAGAAGCAGGACAGGGTGGAGATAATAAAGGTTTACACAAAGCCCAGTCAGCTGGTAAAGTATTCAATATGGCACACTCCAGAGCTGAAACCCATGTTCATACAGGTTGATTGGCACTACAGACTTCAGGGATCTAAGCCACCACTGGAGCTGGGATCAGAGAACATTTTAGCTTTAGGTTTTTAAGACATGCTGGTTTCACTTGCAGGCAGAAATAATCCCTCTGAAACTCTACTGGAGGAAATGTTCAGGATGTTAATTCATTTGGATATACCCATGCATTTATTTTCAAACATTTGGGCAAAGAACGGAACTAGAAAGTCACTAAATCTTTATCATTCAGATATTTTACTAAAATAGAGGCACTTAAACAATAATTTTCTTGTTTTCATTCTTTAAAATTATTCAAATTGCACACATTTTAAAGGGTCACCAGAGGATTCATTTATACCATCTATTTATTTTCTTTAACTTAGAGTTCTCGAAGAAGATTGTACAAATTTTCTAACTGCTAACTCAAACTGCCCTTTATTATATAACCCAATACTTTCAAATAACTATTATGAGTACAGCACTGTGTTATGAGCTAGGAATACACAATGACTAGAACAGACATTGAACCTACCCACACTATATTTAAAATATAGGTGTAAAGAAAATAAAACCAGTGATAAAAACAAAGTGTTGTAAATATAATGACATACAGGGAGTAAGAAAACTCTAGGAAGATCTAGTCTAGTTAAGAGTAGGTCTCCATGAGTCAGTCATCAACCAACACATAGGCTTATTTTTTAAGATTTAACTTGGTAAGTAGTCAAAGCTGTTTCTGGAACATAGTAAGAGCTCAGTGAATGTTTATTTGTATTAGTATGACTATTCGTCAAGCTTTGAACCATTTTAAAGAGGGAGATTTTGATGGGCACATTAGAATAGTTTTAAGAAGGGGGAATCCAATATTTTCACTTGGTTCCCAAAGGTTGTGCTTAAAAAAACATGCAATATCTTCATTTAGAAGGTAGGAAGGGCATATGCAATTTTCAATCCCAAACTTACCACTTTGGTATGTATGAATACATTACATACTCTTTGTATGTGTGTGTTAGTTGCAAAGTTGTGTCTGACTCTTTTTCGACCCCATAGACTGTAATTCACCAGGCTCCTCTGTCCATGGAATTCTGTCCATGGAATTCTCCAAGCAAGAATACTGGAGTGGGTAGCCATTCCCTTCTCCTGGGGATCTTTCCAACCCAGGGATCAAACCCAGGTTTCCTGGATTGCAGGCAGATTCTTTACCATCTGAGCCACCACAAATGTGTTGCTAGGGTTCCTGAATTACATTTTTTAATGTAATTTCTCATGCTACCTCCTATTGGTAACTCCTATTGATCTTTAGCTACCTCCTATTGGTCTCTTTGAATCTTAACAGATGAAGCACTCTGTAAACCATTTCCTGGATTCTTTACTACTCTTCTTGGTGAATTTACTCAACATTTCATTTTAGAGAGCATCACTAAAACATCCTGTGATGTTGCATCTGGCCAGGCATTTTGTTTCAACTGCAGCCATCAGAAAGGCACACTCAAAAACTAAATTACCAGAGCTAGCAGAACCAATATTGCATTTTAGAAATTAATTTAAAAATCACAGTTTTAGAAAGCTATAACCTGATATTATTAATTTAATATCTATCTGAGGCATATGAAGAGACATAATCTCTTTTTTTCTTTTTTTCCTTAAATACTGAAGTCCCAGAGGTAGATAGCTGATGGTCTAGGAATGCAAAATGAGTATTACATGCATGGGCCTATAATTAAAATTAAGGAGGAGATCCATTTACCCAATTAATCTCAAAGGTAAATGAAGACCAGTGCTTATGTTTCATCATAAGTCTACTTCTCAAATCTAATTCAAAAGGCTTATACTGTGAAAATGAAATATCTATGTTTTTAAAAGAAAAAAATGGTAAGTTAAATAGGATAGCTCCAATTATGGAAATGAGCCAATTAAATCTCATATCTTACTAGGGCCCAATCATGTTTGTTATCGAAGACTAATTATATTAATGAAACTGTTAAAACATAATTTAGATTATCACAATATAGTCTTTGATGATTTAATTGAGTTATTATTATTTTATGATTTAATGGAATGTTCAGGAATGACCTATAAAATTATATCACTCTGTACTTCAAAAAGAAATACCTCCATGATGATAACAGAGCATCTGGGTATAATAAAATGGTTCAACCCAATCTGCTTTGGATGCTGCATGCATTTGATTTTATTAAAATATCAAGATGTATTTTCCATATTCTGATGCATGAGTGATTAAGGATGAGAAAAGGAGAGATTTTTGTTCATTAAGTTAAATTATAGATATGGGGAAAAGTTTCATTGAAAGGAAGTAGTTGTAAAAGTTTCCTGATTGATTTCTTAAAAATGTATTCAGATAATTACAAAATTTAATTTGTTTAAAAATACTACCTTTTTATAATGTTAAATGGTATTTTCTGAATTGTTATTTTTAGTCTTGTGAATTAATTCAATCTCCTGCAAGAGATACTAGAGATTATTAATATCTCTAATTTAATAATTAAATAATTTAACATGAATGCTTTACTTTTTTACTTAGTTCAACTTTTCAGAAGCTTCATTGAGGTTATGGGCTGTTGGGCTTAATAACTACCCTTTAGTATGGAAAATCCCATGGATGGAGGAGCCTGGTGGGCCGCAGTCCATGGGGTCGCTAAGAGTCGGACAAGACTCAGCGACTTCACTTTCACTTTTCACTTTCATGCATTGGAGAAGGAAATGGCAACCCACTCCAGTGTTCTTGCCTGGAGAGTCCCAGGGACGGGGGAGCCTTGGTGGGCTGCCGTCTATGGGGTCGCACAGAGTCAGACACGACTGACGTGACTTAGCAGCAGCAGCAACAGCATTCATACTTCTTACTATTTGGAAGCATGCCTTCTTCCTCTGTACGTTCTGTTATCAGATACCATCAGTGTAGTGTTGTTTCTGTTTGGTGGCCATTCTACAATGAAATGCGTTTATTCAGGGGTTAGCCTAAACTCAATGGAGGATTGGCTGGAGGGAAAGTGGTAATTTTCTCTCTAAGGAAGGAAATGCCTTTTCAGGGAAAGACTGCTTTCTGGAGCAAGAGAGACCAAGTGGAAAGTGTTGCAGAGATGTTTTGGAGTCCGGATACTTAGAGCTCTCTAAAACCTCTCAAAGTTTTATTTTTTAATTAAAAAATTTTTTTAATTTAAATTTATTCATTTTAATTAGAGGCTAATTACTTTACAATATTGTATTGGTTTTGCCATACATCAGCATGCATCCGCCACGGGTGTACCCGTGTTCCCAATCCTGAACCCTCCTCCCAACTCCCTCCCCATATCATCCCTCTGGGTCATCCCAGTGCACCAGCCCCAAGTATCCTGTATCCTGCATCAAACCTGGACTGGCAATTCGTTTCTTATATGACACACAAGTTTTATGTGAGGGATAGACATGTTCTGATTATTAGTCCTCCTCATTTGACAACTGTCTTTCTTAGTAAATCAAAATTTGTATGCCTCTATCTTTCTTCTTTTGAGTTGGATTTCTTACAGGAGAAACTTTAGTCTTACAAAGACAATTGCACTGAAAAACAAATTACACTGGAACCACACCAGTGGAGTTTCAGAAATGTATTCACTAACACTCTTGTTGAATTTCCTCAAGCATGCCATCTTGAAACCACTGCATCCATCAGCCTCCTTTTACATATTTGATTTAAGTTTCTGTAACTCCCCTTCTTACATTTTACCATTCAAGAGTGCTACACAACTTACAGTTCATAATTATGCTAGGATTTATCATTCATTCTTAACAAATTGTATATCCTGTAATGTTATTCCACCTTTGACCATGTGGCAAAATTCTGATTAATTCATCAAGAGACTCAATGGCTGCCTTTTTTGTTGAGTCATCTCTGAATTCCCAAGCACTCAAGTGATCTTTCCTCTACATTATACAGGAACAACACGATTTACCATTTAAAATTGTATTATTTTTATTAACATTTTAAAATGTCTATCATTTTTAGATTTGAGTTCTTCAAAGTTGGAGGCAGGGAATGAGTTGTCTTTTTTTTTTTTTTTTTTAAACTTACATCTTTAGCCTGAGCAAATTACCTGCACTTTAGTACATATGCCCAATAGTATTTTGTTGAATGAAGGAACAGTAAAGTGGAAACTTAACATTATTTCTCCAAAAGGAAGTTCCATTGTCTTGTATAGGCATATGTCTTAGAACCATTGTTAGAACTCTTATTTTTGTTGTTATTTTATCCTCATTGTCATTATGACAATCATGTTTTAGGCAATTGATATTAAATAGTAATTTAATAGTTATTGACAATATCACATGAGAATTACTGTACACATTACATGAGTGTTACTGTCTTTATAATTTGAAATACTAAAACATATACCAGCATTTTTATACCCCAAAATACATCATGGTGCTGATCTGATCACAAGAAGCAAAATATTAATACACATCTTGAAATAAGTGCAATACTGAGGAAGTTCTGAAAATAGACAGGTGTTCTCAAAGAGAAGTTTTGCTGACATCTTAAAGTCATGGTAGGCCATGTTCTTGACCTTAAAATAAATTCTGCCTGGTATATCTGAGTGTCAAAAGCAGAACTCAGCTTTCTACATCCCAAGAATTACATTCTGGCCTGGAGAATCTCATGCACAGAGGAGCCTGGTGGGCTACAGTCCATGGGGTTGCAGAGTTAGACATGACTGAGCGACTAACAAGAATTGCATTAATTATTGATTTCTTTTAAGAATTAATGCTTGTCTTTTCTAGACTAGCTTATGGGTTACTTATAGGAAGGGATTGTTTTAGTGTCCTTAGAATTTCTCATAATGTTTAATACTGCCAAGTGATAAAGAAATTTTAAAATGATCACATTATAGGAATTACATTTTATTTTCTACTCCTGCATTCTTGATCTTATTCAAGTGTTCTCAAATAATGCTTTTATTTGAAGAACCTAACTATCTCACTATGTAAGTTATTTTGCCTATGAATAAATTTCCTGAAAGATGTATAATTTAATAAGATCTGAAACTGTGTCTAAATACTCCATAACTGCATTCTTCCTGCCTGTTTTTCTTCTGCTTGAGTGCTATTTGACAAATTTAAGGATTTCCCTGGTGACTCAGATGGTAAAGAATCCACCTGCAATGCAGGAGACCTGGGTTTGATCCCTGGGATGGGAAGATCCCCTGGAGGAGGGCATGGCAATGCACTCCAGTATTCTTGCCTGGAGAATCCCCATGTACAGAGGAGCCTGGCAAGCTACAGTCCAGGGGTCACAAAGAATCAGACACACCAGAGCAACTAAGCATGGACTACTTTAAAAACTTATACCTAAAACTCTCGGCATCCTTACCTCAACTAATTCTTCAGACCAAGTTGTTTCCTAAAGTTCACCCACCTAAATCCTGGGTTTATAAGAGGTAATTGCAAAATGGTCAAGATTGTAATATCTAGGTTAAAATTGCCTGCAGTTAGACTCTAGTTCCACCTCTAGGTGTATAACTGGAATAAATTGCTGAATGTATCTAAACCTAGTTTCCTAATCTGTACAATAGGAGCAATAAAAATTTCCTACTTCTGAGGCTGATGAGGTTGAATAGTATGATGCATGTAATACATTTAGAACTATTCCTAGTACAGCAAGACTCTGTCTTACTTGTGAACATCAGTTCAGTTCAGTTCAATCACTCAGTCATGTCTGACTCTTTGGGACCCCATAATCACAGCACGCCAGGCCTCCCTATCCATCACCAACTCCTAGAGTTCACTCAGACTCATGTCCATCGAGTTGGTGATGCCATCCAACCATCTCATTCTCTGTCGTCCCCTTCTCCTCCTGCCCCCAATCCCTCCCAGCATCAGAGTCTTTTCCAACGAGTCAGCTCTTTGCATGAGGTGGCCAAAGTATTGGAGTTTCAGCTTTAGCACCAGTCCTTCCAATGAACACCCAGGACTGATCTCCTTTAAAATGGACTGGTTAGATCTCCTTGCAGTCCAAGGGATTCTCAAGAGTCTTCTCCAACAGTTCAAAAGCATCAATTCTTCGGCGCTCAGCTTTCTTCACATTTCAACTCTCACATCCATACGTGACTACTGGAAAAACCATAGCCTTGACTAGACGGACCTTTGTTAGCAAAGTAATGTCTCTGCTTTTTAATATGCTGTCTAGGTTGGTCATAGCTTTCCTTCCAAGGAGTAAGCATCTTTTAATTTCATGGCTGCAATCACCATCTGCGGTGATTTTGGAGCCTCCAAAAATAAAGTCAGCTACTGTTTCCACTGTTTCTCCATCTGTTTCCCATGAAGTGATCACATTCAAATGCCTCGTTGTTCTGAGACCTGTGCCTAAGCCACTTCATGTTGGTAAATGTCCCTTCTCACTACACTTTCCTTCAAAAACCTGGGCTTCGACTACCCAAGACCCTGAATGTCTATTGTCTTGAACTGTTTCTGTGTTGCTTATTGTTGAACTGCCGTTATTTTGGGTAGTGGTATTTACCTTTCTTCTTCTCATTTTTTTAGCTTTTGCTTTAGTTAGTGTTTTAAAACTCAGAAGACTATCATGTACCCTATAGATGACACATTCAAACATTCAGTAAATGAAGTTTCAACTATGTCCCATGCATGAATTTAAATATTTAACTATGTATGTCTAATGCCATTAAACAAATAATTCATGACCTGAGGACAAGGTCAGTTTCACTTTTATAAAACTCAATATTTTAAACTGTTATTAGTGCATTTGTATGCATAGAACCTATACTTTATCTAAAATGGTTATTAAAATACCTTTATAAAATTTAAAATTGTAATATGAATATATATATTTTAGGAACTTTCAAATTGATTGATCTTACTACATTAGAATATTTGTGATGTTTAAAATGCAAGTATTATTTTATTTTTCCATGACAGCATATCAGTTCCACATTGAGAAAACCATCCAACATTTATATATTTTATTAATATATACTTTTATATTAATAATTTTAATAATATATACTTTTATCCTGGAGAGACTACTATATAGAGAGTAAACATATATGATTTTTTATCATTCAATATTTTACTTATGTTAAAATTCATAGAAGGTATGTGTGATGCAAAGGGAAGGTTTATTGTGCACTTCTTTTTTGTTATTTTGGCTTAACTCTAGAGATAAATATTTTTATGGGATATGACCTATTCTTTAATAATACGTATTCTCCAATCTCACTATTAAGTGAAAGAAAACAGTCAATCTCATAGAAGCAGAGAACAGAATGGTGGTTTCCAGAGGCTGAGAAAAGAGGGAAATGTAAAGTTGTTGTTTAGTGGTTATAAAAGTTTACTTATATGAGATGAATTAGTTCTAGAGACCCACTTACAACATAGTACCTATAATTAGTAATACTGTGGTACACCCAAACTTTTTGTTAACAAAGTAGGTCTCATGTTAAGTGTTTTTACCACAAAAACAGAAATAACAAGAAAAAATTCAGGTGGTGACAGATTCGTTTATCGCTTTGATTGTAATGATGCTTTCACGGGTATATGCGTATGTCCAGACTCATCAAATTGTATATGTTAATTATGTGAAGTTTTTGTTTGTCAATTATACCTAAATAAGGCTGTTAAAAAAAGATACAACTCATTCCATAGACAAAGCTTATGTCAGGATATTATAGTATCCAATTGCATTAGTCCTCCTACATTCACACATTTCAAATTAAGAATCATTAGCAACAGAGTCAAGATTTCTTTCTTTTATAGAGGATATTGAGTAAATTTTGAGCAATGACAAGAATTTTCACTATCATTATGCCCTATTCACTATTAACTTAGTATAAAACTTCATGGAGGTAATGAGAGGTAGCCTAGAATAAATCTAACTTTGTTTCTAAATGGTTAATTCAGTTATCCCATAGGAGCTATTAATAATCACTTAAACTCAAAATCCAATTCCTTAATAAAATGTAGTTTCTAGTATGTTTTATTTTCTTTGTTATTTTGCTGATTTCAAACATTTTTCAGAACTTAAAGTGAAATATAATGTATAAATGGGATAGATATAATCAATCAATGTTTTATGTGTAGAGACTAGAATATAAACCTGTTTAGTATTTAACAAGTTATCTCAGTCTATGCTCCTATATAACAAAATGCCACAGATTGGGCAGATTAATAGCAATTTTTTATTTACAGTTTAGAAAGCCAGGAAATCCAAAATCAGTGAGCCAGAATGGTTGCATTCTGATTCACAGCCAGTGTCCTCTCATTGTGTTTTCCCGTAGTGGAGACACTAGGGGTTCTCTCTGATTCACAGCCAGTGTCTTCTCACTGTGTCTTCCCATAGTGGAGAAACCAGGGGTTCTCTCTGTATGGAGGCTCTTTTATGTGCACTCATCCCTTTCATGATGGTTCCATCCTCATGATTTACACATATGTCAAATGCCCTCCCATGAAAACCATCACCTTTTAGGAGGTTAGGATTTCAACATACAAAATCTGGAGGGACACAAACGTTTAGACCATAGCTTATGAAATGAAAGAAAATAAGATAGTATGGGTAGTGGGTTCAAATCTCAGAGATAAACTGTTGCTTCCTTCCTACATGGTGGTAAAGTAATAATGCTCAGTTGAATACAAGTGCTAAAGAATTTGATTGTAACCCCCTAGACTGCTTGATTCATTTCATTGTATTTTTTCCCAGTTGTGAATTTCTTCCCCCAAACTAAAAGTTTTCTAGTAAACTAATGACTGTAAACCTTGAAATGCAGAAATAATTTTGAAAATAGCACTACCACTGCATTTACATCACATAAAAATTTAAGCACATGAATAGCGAAGGCCAAATTAATATGTGATTTCTACAATGCATGGTATTTGTAATACTAATAAAATTCTGAAAAACAACATAGTCATATTCTTTTGGGTCCTGAAAATACCCTATAACTAGCCTCACATTATTCCATACAATAAGGAAGCCTATGTAACTGGCAGAGACAAAAATTAGTATTCCCTGGGAACTAAAGTTAATTATGTCAGGCTGCTTTTGATAATGGATTGAATTAGATACAGGGGGGAAAAAACTCAATATTTTTAACTGTTATTATGCATTTGTATGCATAGAACCTACACTTTATCTAAAATGGTTATTAAAATACCTTTATAAAATTTAAAATTGTAATATGAATATATATATTTTAGGAACTTTCAAATTGACTGATATTATTACATTAGAATATTTGTGATGTTTAAAATGCAAGTATTATTTTATTTTTCCATGACAGCATATCAGTTCCACATTGAGAAAACTATCCAACATTTATATATTTTATTAATATACATGTTAATTTTAACTATATAATATAGATATCCATAAAAATAGTTACATGTTGTAAGTTTTGTAATATGACTATTTGAAAATTATAAAATGGTAGACTCTAGCACAACGTCATTAAAACATGGTACATAGAAAGTCAATGGAAGAAAGAACTACTATTTATGATTATAGTCCTTTATATTACTTTAATGGAGAAGGCGATGGCACCCCACTCCAGTACTCTTACCTGGAGAATCCCATGGGCGGAAGAGCCTGGTAGGCTGCAGTCCATGGGATCGCGAAGAGTCGGACACGACTGAACGACTTCACTTTCATTTTTCACTTTCATGCATTGGAGAAGCAACCCATTCCAGTGTTCTTGCCTGGAGAACCCCGGGGACGGGGGAGCCTGGTGGGCTGCCGTCTATGGGGTCGCACAGAGTCGGACACGACTGAAGCGACTTAGCAGCAGTAGCAGCAGCATGTTACTTTAAACTTACATTTGAATTATTATTTAAATATTTCATACTAATACCTAATATTTTGACTTTCAAGTGTAAGGTGGTATGGGTTGCTCTAAGTTTCATGGTGTTTCTTCATGTGATAAAAGTTTTAGAAATTGTTCACTGGATCTTCACTTTATAGTGCTTTCCAATTTTAAATAAGAAAAGAAAGCATTGATAGATAAATAAATCAATAGATACCATCCTTTTTTATTTTAAGAAATGTCCTAGGGGACTTAGTTGCAGAGCAGGTTGCTTAGTTAACTCAAATATTTTTGTCCTCAAAATTCATCAGTATAATGTTAAATACAGTAGCATGTAAATCAATGCTTCCAAGATGGTTTAAGTGCCATTTTATAGAGCAAAAGCTATAGAACAAATTGGAACCTTAATGCACTGTGTTGTAACAAACTGGTAAATATCATTCTAATGTGTATGCATGTTTTCACATTTTGCCGTGCTCTATTTGCTCTGCAAGCTGGTTTCAGAATATCATAGAAAACTCTGGCTATCTCATGTTTAGTGAGGAAAAAAAACGTATAAAAAGTTAAAAAAAACTACATTTATTTGTATTCTGTATCCATTCTTTATTTATAATTATTTTGGTCTGATTCTTTACTATTTTATTTGTTGCCTTCAACATCACAGTCCATGGGGTCATACAGTCCTGGCATGCTGCCGTCCATGGGGTTGCAAAGAATCGGACATGACTGAGTGACTGAACTGAACTTGTCATCACATATAATTTAAATGTAGTAACCAGTAACGCTGAAGAAGCTGCTGTTGAACGGTTCTATGAAGACCTACAAGACCTTTTAGAACTAACACCCCCAGAATATGTCTTTTTAATTATAGGGGACTAGAATGCAAAAGTAGAAATTCAAGAAACACCTGGAGTGACAGGCAAATTTGGCCTTGGAGTATGGAATGAAGCAGGGCAAAGGCTAATTAGAGTTTTGCCAAGAGAACGCACTGGTCATAGCAAACACCCTCTTCCAACAACAAAGAGAAGACTCTAAACATGGACATCACCAGATGGTCAACACCGAAATCAGATTGATTATATTGTTTGCAGCCAAAGATAGAGAAGCTCTATACAGTCAGCAAAAACAAGACTGGGAGCTGACTGTGGCTCAGATCATGAATACCTTATTGCCAAATTCAGGCTTAAATTGAAGAAAGTAGGGAAAACCAATAGACCATTCAGGTATGACCTAAATCAAATCCCTTATGACTACACAGTGAAAGTGAGAAATAGATTTAAGGGACTAGATCTGATAGAGTGCCTGATGAACTATGGACAGAGGTTCGTGACATTGTACAGAAGACAGGGATCAAGACCATCCCCGTGGAAAAGAAATGCAAAAGAGCAAAATGCAAAAAAGGCTGTCTGATGAGGCCTTACAAATATCTGTGAAAAGAAGAGAAGCAAAAAGCAAAGGAAAAAAGGAGAGATATAAGCATCTGAATGCAGAGTTCCAAAAAATAGCAAGGAAGGATAAGAAAGCCTTCCTCAGTGATCAACGCAAAGAAATAGAGGAAAACAACAGAATGGGAAAGACTAGAGATCTCTTCAAGAAAATTAGAGATACCAAGGGAACATTTCATGCAAAGATGGGCTCGATAAAGGACAGAAATGGTATGGACCTAACAGAAGCAGAAGATATTAAGAAGAGGTGGCAAGAATACACAGAGGAACTGTACAAAAAAGACCTTAATGACCCAGATAACCATGATGCTGTGATCACTCACCTAGAGTCAGACATCCTGGAATGTGAAATCAAGTGGGCCTTAGAAAGCATCACTATGAACAAAGCTAGTGGAAGTGATGGAATACTAGTGTAGCTCTTTAGAATCTAAAAGATTTTGCTGTGAAAGTGCTGCACTCAATATGCCAGCAAATTTGGAAAACTCGGCAGTGGCCACAGGACTGGAAAAAGTCAGTTTTCATTCCAATCCCAAAGAAAGGCAATGCCAAAGAGTGCTCAAACTACCGCACAATTGCACTCATCTCACACGCTAGTAAAGTAATGCTCAAAATTCTCCAAGCCTGGCTTCAGCAATACATGAACCGTGAACTTCCTTATGTTCAAGCTGGTTTTAGAAAAGGCAGAGAAACCAGAGATCAAATTCCCAACATCCGCTGGATCATGGAAAAAGCAAGAGAGTTCCAGAAAAACATCTATTTCTGCTTTATTGACTATGCCAAAGCCTTTGACTATGTGGATCACAATAAACTGGAAAATTCTTAAAGAGATGGGAATACCAGATCATCTGACCTGACTCTTGAGAAACCTATATGCAGGTCAGGAAGCAACAGTTAGAACTGGACATGGAACAACAGACTGGTTCCAAATAGGAAAAGGAGTACGCCAAGGCTGTATATTGTCACCCTGCTTATTTGACTTACATGCAGAGTGCATCATGAGAAATGCTGGGCTGGATGAAGCACAAGCTGGAATCAAGATTGCTGGGAGAAATATCAAAAACCTCAGAAATGCACATGATGCCACCCTTATGGCAGAAAGTGAAGAGGACCAAAAAAGCCTGTTGATGAAAGTGAAAGAGGAGGGTGACAAAGTTGGCTTAAAGCTCAACATTCAGAAAACGAAGATCATGGCATCTGGTCCCATCGCTTCATGGGAAATAGATGGGGAAACAGTGGAAACAGTGTCAGACTTTATTTTTTTGGGTTCCAAAATCACTGCAGATGGTGATTGCAGCCATGAATTTAAAAGACGCTTACTCCTTGGAAGGAAAGTTATGACCAACCTAGACAGCATATTCAAAAGCAGAGACATTACTTTGTCAACAAAGGTCTGTATAGTCAGGGCTATGGTTTTTCCAGTGGTCATGTATGGATGTGAGAGTTGGACTGTGAAGAAAGCTGAGAGCTGAAGAATTGATGCTTTTGAAGTGTGGTGTTGGAGAAGACTCTTGAGAGTCCCTTGGACTGCAAGGAGATCCAACCAGTCCATTCTAAAGGAGATTAGTCCTGGGTGTTCATTGAAAGGACTGATGCCACAGCTGAAACTCCAATACTTTGGCCACCTCCTGCTAAGAGTTGACTCATTGGAAAAGATCCTGATGCCAGGAGGGATTGGGGGCAGGAGGAGAAGGGGACGACAGAGGATGAGATGGCTGGATCGCATCACTGACTCGATGGACATCAGTTTGAGTGAACTCCAAGAGTTGGTGATGGACAGGGAGGCTTGGCTTGCTGCAATTTGGGGTCACAAAGAGTCAGACACGACTGAGTGACTGAACTGAACTGAATGAACTAAAAGAGACATTAAATAAACAAATATATGCAAATCCACTATTTCATCAAATCAAATGTAGATTTTGAAATGTAATTTTCAAATTCAGAAAAAGATTAATATAAATTTATTTAGTTAGGGCTTTAAAACAGCCATTTGATTACTGTGTAAAGATATTTTATATTTAAAATATAAGTTCATGTAAATAATTTATATAAACTTATATAATAATTTATACTAATTGGAAATGGAATTCTTTTCACATCTTTATCACCAATGCTTGTTCTTTATATACTTTTTGCAATGTAATTTTCTCCATCCAGGTAAGCAGGCTTATTTTAGAATTTGCTAAGATATAACAGTCCTTTTAGAGGCTAGACTGGATCAAATCTGTCACCTTCTTTTTGTTCACATTGGTGCTCAGTGACTCTTCTGGAAACTAATGCTTATAGCACTCTAGTGGTTTAGTTGCTAAGTCGTGTCTGACTATTGCAACCTATGGACTGTAGCCTTCCAGGCTCCTTTGTCAGTGGGATTCTCCAGGTAAGAATATTGCAGTGGGTTGCCATTTACTTCTCCAGGGGAACTTCCTGACTCAGGAATCGAACCCTGGTCTCTTGCATTGCAGGCAGATTCTTTAATAACTGAGCAATTAGGGATCACAAGTTGAACTTTTTTTTTTTTTTTGCATTACAGTTTTAGTATTCAGAGTTTCTCTGTGACTTTTTTTTCTTAAAAAAATATCAAACCATATAGCATAAAAACAAATAGGCAAAATCATGAATAAAGCTTATGTAACCAAGTTCAATATAAGTTGCTTTTGAAAGTGTGTAAAGTTTATGATTTCATATTTATCATTTGTACCATTTATGCTAAAATATAGTCATAAGTGTTTGTGATGAAAACCATCATCCCATTCCAGTTTTAATATATACTCCATGAAAATTAAATTATGGTTTAAAGCATTCAGTAATTGAAGATTTCTATGTGGAGTTGAATTTTATTTTTCAAATACACGAGTTATAATTTATATAAAATGCAGTTTTTAGTATAAAGTTTCATTTGTTTTAACAGAAACATACTCCCAAATAGCCATCAATCTTATCAAGAGGTAAAATATTTTCATTATCTGCCAAACTACCCTTTGAGCTACTTTGTAGTCAGACAGCTTCAGGCAATAATCTGTTCTTTGTCATTATTTGTTAGTTTGCATGAGAATTTCAGGTTTATTCCAACTATTACACATATCTACAGTTTGTTTATTTTATTATTTTTAGTAGTATTCTACTGCATGGAGGTATCATTATATGCATATTCACTCTTTCTGAGTGCTTAAGTAGATCCCTGGGTCAGGAAGATTCCCAGGAGGAGGAAATGGTAACCTACTCCTGTCTTCTTGCCTGAGAAATCCCATGGACAGAGGAACCTAGTGGACTAAAAAGTCCATGGGGGCACAAAGAGTTGCACATGACTAAGCGACTGAGCACACACATAAATAAAGCTGCCATGAACATTCATACAGAAGCATTTCTGTCAGTACATGATTTCATTTCTGTTGGCTAAATGGTAAGACATGATATTGCTGGATCATACATTAAGTTGGCACTTAACTTTATAAAACACTAGCAGACTTTTCTTTATGCAGAACACTAGCAAACTTTTCTAAGGTGATTTAGTTGACCCATCCACAACCTTGCCAAAACTTACTATTGTCCATCACTTAAATTTAGCCATTTTAGTGGGTTTGTATCTGGTTTAAGTTTTGATTGGCATTTCTCCAGTGACTAATTGTACTGAGCGTAGCTTCACTTGCTTATTGGCTAGTTGTATGTTTTCTCTTGTGGAGTGTTATTTCAAACATTTTGCCCATTTGTTTTTGGGTTTTTTAATTGAGACTGAGTTTATAGAAGGTCTTAATATATTAAGGATATTAGTCCATTGTTGATATATGTATTTGAATATTTTATCTAATTCTAATGATTGCCTTTTCATTTTTGTAAAAGTCTCATTGAAAATCAGAATTACTAAATATTTAAATTTGGCTTATCAATTTTGTTTTTTTGAAATTTGCCTTTTTATTTTGTCTAAGAAATCTGTGAAATCTAAGAAATCTAAAGCCATGAACATTCTTCCCATGTTATTTTTCAGTATCTTTTATAGATTTATTTTAGCATGTAGATCTGTGAGCAATTTTAAGACATTTTGTGTTTGTTAAAACTTAAGATTCTATTTTCTTTTTCCTTACTGATAGCTAATTGTTTCAGCCTATGTGATACAGAGACTGTTCTTCCCCCTCATTGAATCACCTTGGTGTGTTTGTTAAAAAGGAACTGAACTTGCATGGGTCTGTTTCTGAACTCTCTATTCTGTTTCACTGATTTGTATGTATCTTTATGTCAATGATACAATATCTTGATTATTGCCTTTATACTAAGTTTGGAAATCAGACAAATATTTTCCTACATTGTTCCTTTTTTCAACATCATTGTAACCTTCTAGGTACTTTGTATTTCCATATACATTTTAAAATCAGCTTGTTAATTTTTACAAGAAAATAAAACTGGTAGGACTTTTATTGAGATTGCATTAAATTTATAGATCAATTTGAGGATAGTACCGTAAATGTATTGACATCTTAATTTTGAATTTTTCATTTCTTAAACATGGAATTGCTTTTAATACATTTAGGGCTTCTTTATTCTGTCAGCAATGCTGTATTATTTTCAGTGTACATATCTTGCATATATTTCATTAACTAAGTTTCTACATGCATTTAAAAATATTTTTTATGATATTGAAATTAGTATTTATTTTTATAAAATTATTTTCCAATATTTGTTGCTGTTTTATAGACCTATAGCTAAATCCATTCATTAGCTTTAGCAGCTCTCCGACTTTCTGTATATTATTGCCTTTTCTCAAATCATTGTCTTTTTTAGGAATTTCAGTACAGTGTTATCTAGAACATACATTTCTGTCCTTTATTGTGTCCATCTTTGCATGAAATGTTCCCTTGATATCTCTAATTTTCTTGAAGAGATCTCTAGTCTCTCCCATTCTATTGTTTTCCTCTATTTCTTTGCACTGATCACTGAGGAAGGCTTTTTTTCTCTCCTTGCTGTTCTTTGGAACTCTGCATTCAAATGGGTATATCTTTCCTTTTCTCCTTTGCCTTTAGCTTCTCTTCTTTTTTCAGCTATTTGTAAGGGCTCCTCAGACAACCATCTTGCCTTTTTGCATTTCTTTTTCTTGGAGATGGTCTTGATCCCTGCCTCCTGTACAATTTCATGAGCCTCCGTCCATAGATCTTCAGGCACTCTGTCTATCAGATCTAATACCTTGAATCTATTTGTCACTTCCACTGTATAATCATAAGGAATTTGATTTAGGTCATACCTGAATGGTCTAATAGGATTCCAATAGTCAGTCTCTCCCATCAAGAAACATCCATAAGCCTCTTATCCTTATCCATCAGAGGGCCAACAGAATGAAAACAATAGTCAAAGAAAACTAATCAAAGTGATCACATGGACCACAGCCTTTTTTATTTAAGGTTCAATTTTGTGTTCATCTGTGATGATGAGTGAATCTTTTTCACTGAACAGAACTTATATTGGGTTGGCCAGAAATTTCTTTCCATAAGATATTACCTGAGTGAACTTTCTGACCAAACCAATATATTTTTACTTTTAAAATTGTTGTTGATTCTAAAAATATTTTTATACACATCTTTTGTTCACATGTACATTTTTACAGTGTGTTTATTCAGGAATGGAACTGCTAATCACAGGATATGGCTATTTCTACTTAGATGATAATTCTGAACCATTTTCTGTGATAGTAATTTTTTTTTCCAAAATGCAATTTGTTTTCACCTTTCAGTTTGTCTTCATCAAAACCATGAGTGTAAAGAAATTTATTCCAGTGCCTTATCTGCTAACCTAGTATGTGCTCCTATTTCTCTCTTTTAAAAATTTTTATTGTAGTATAGTTGCTTTACAAAGTTGTGTTGGTTTCTGCTGTGGAACAAAGTGATTCAGTTACATGTATACATATATCCCTTATTTTTGTATTTCCTTCCCATCAGATCACCACAGGGCACTGAGTAGAGTTCCTGTGCTACACATAGGCTTTCATTAGTGCTTTACATAGTGTATATGTGTCGATCTCAGTCTCCACATTCATCCCCCCTTGGTATTCATAAGTTTGTTCTCTACATCTGTGTCTCTATTTCTGCTTTGCAAATAAGATCATCTGTACCATTTTTCTAGATTCCACATATAAGTAATATTATATCATATTTGTTTTTTTTTTCTTTTTTACTTACTTAACTCTATGAAAGTCTATAGGTCATTTCTCTTGATTCTTGATCCTTTCTTTTAGTTAAATCATAAGTTATTATGATTTTCAATACTGCACATTTACTTTGAATGTTGATGTCCTCTTAATTACCTTTCATTTCAAGCTGCCTAATATTCTGTAATATTCATTCTTTATTTATTGGTGCAAGGGTTGAGTAAGTAATTTTCTATATAGAATGACTTCAGGGATATCAGAAACATTCTGATATTCCTTAGATACTTCTATTGCAATGAGTAAAGTCAAGAATTATGTAATCATACTTAATATCTATTAACAAAACTTTAAGATTAGAATAAAAGCCCACAGATGAATGAAATGCATACTTAGCTTTAAGGGGACAGAGTTGCAAATGCATATCCTGGGAGGTATAAGCAGTAAAAAATGTGTGCCCATAGAAGGGAAACTGACCACAGCTTAAGGATGAGTTTTGAGAGGTGATGTAGACTTGGCTTATTTTTATGATTAATATTTGTCAATTTCTAGAACTTTTAAAAGAATATTCTCTTTCTATCTGCTACTCTATTCCACAGATCCCAGATGATTCAGGAGCTTCAAACTTTAATATAATTCTCTCATGGTAAAACCATCATGCTCTGGATTTGCCTTCCTTGTACCATACTCTGAACAGGAGTTTGACAGAGAGCCAGAGCAGTGGTCTGACATACTGTCAAAAACTTTGATGAGTTTGAGCTTCACCCTACATGCAAGCTAATCAGTTAACCTTCCATAGTTTCATGGTTGCCAGTAGAAGATACTAGACTCCTAGGTCAGAGACAAAACAGATCATTACTCACAATATAAGCAGATATAATGAATTTTATGTTCATGTGAGTTCCTTTTATCTCATAAATTTAATGGGTTTGAAGCAGAGGTAAGCAGGGGCAGATGCTACACGTGCAATTAGTTTGTGTTACACGTGAAGACTCGCGAGCCCAGCAAAGCCCAATCTTTTACATGGAGCTTGTAAGAACACTTGCCTAGTCTTTGCCAAGAAGGGAGATACTATCTCACTGTTCTAAGGCTATTTGTTATACAAATGTACTTAAAAAGGATTAGGACAAAAGTAGTCAATATCGATGTTGGCAATGTGTGCAGAGATACAGTCATGGGCAATTGACTCACAACACTTGACTCATTTGTTCCGCTTCTATTAGGGATCACTGTCCTGTGCTGCTTCTTGTTCTAAACCTGAAAACAGCTATTTCATAAATTATAATTGACCCACTTTTATAGTTGTTCACACAGAGATTACTAGTCAAGTGATAGTCACATCAAAGAGGAAATCACAGTTAATATCGTTTTAAGGATCAGTCAGTTCAGTCAGTTGAGTCGCTTAGTCGTGTCCAACTCTTTGCGACCCCATGAATTGCAGCATGCCAGGCCTCCCTGTCCATCACCAACTCCCAGAGTTCACTGAGACACACGTCCATCGAGTCAGTGATGCCATCCAGCCATCTCATCCTCTGTTGTCCCCTTCTCCTCCTGCCCTCAATCGCTCCCAGCATCAGAGTCTTTTCCAATGAGTCAACTCTTCACATGAGGTGGCCAAAGTATTGGAGTTTCAGCTTTAGCATCTGTCCTTCCAATGAACACCCAGGACTCATTTCCTTTAGAATGGACTGGTTGGATTTCCTTTTTAAGGATAGCCATTTCAAATAAGGTAAAATGTAGTTCATATAATGATAAATCTTTTGAAAAAAATGACATCTTGCAGGATGTTCCCAAATAGAGTCTTTCTGCATGAAATAAAATTTTAAATTTATTTCAATTTCTTGTTTTATATGTGTATGTGGGGCTTCCCTGGTAACTTAGCTGGTAAAGAATCTGCCTGCAATGCAGGAGACCCCAGTTCAATTCCTGGGTCAAGAAGATCCCTGGAGAAGGGACAGGCTACCCACTCCAGTATTCATAGGCTTCCCTGGTGACTCAGATGGTAGAGAATCTGCCTGATATGCGGGAGACCTGGGTTTAATTCTTGGGTTAACAAAATCCCCTGGAGGAGGGCATGACAACCCACTCCAGTATTCTTGCCTAGAAATCCCCATGGACAGAGAAGCCTGGTGGGCTATAGTCTGTCGGGTTGCAAAGAGTCAGACACTCCTGAGGGACTAACCATACAGTATGTGTATGTATACACACATATATTAAGCTTTATGAGATATTTGCTAATTATGATTAGAAATAGTAAATCTGTTATAGGATACTGAAATTCTAATTTTTAAAAAATTATTTTCTTTCAAAGAATATGCTTTATATCTGGAATATTCTTTCCTGCTTTTTTCTTACCTAGCTCTTACCTATTTGTTCTTAAAGATCAAAATTAAATGTTAGTTTGTTTACATATAGAACATATAATTTTGAGTCATTAGTCTAAGCCAGAATCTAAATATTAGGTGAATATCATGGAAACTAGCATTTGAGAATCATCGATCTTTATGATGAAAATACTCTCTTGGATGCTAATGAGCAACATTGCATATTAGAGGCAACACAGACAATGGTTTGAAGAGAAGATTAAAGGTAGTGAGATAAATTTGAAAGAAGAGTAGATGAAGCCACAGCAGCACTGGGAATTAGTGTAGCAATGTATAGTTGGAGGTCAATGACAGTGTGAATGAATACTTAAGAAAGGAGAATCTTCTGGGCATAGGGATTGCTTAGATGTGAGCCATAAATGATAGAAAGAACTGCAGGGTAGCTATTTATGAGGTTTTACTTAGTTCCCCAGCAAAATAGTATTTTGTGCAGCCATAACCTTTTCCTAACATCTGTTACAAAATATTATTTTAATTTCATATATTTTACATTTCCCTTTTCCCATTCAATTTTAAAATGATGATAATCCAGGGTACATACTGATTCAACCTCCACACATCACTGAGTGGGAATAAACAGGTCAGAGACAACTTAGTAACACCCTAATTTCCTCTTTATTCTCCATGGTAATCATACCAGCTGAAGAAACTTGATATGGGCAGACATCACAGAGAACTCACAAATACAATGAAGCTATCAGCTTTCATACTGTCACCCTCATTTATAGCTTCCTAAAGCCCAACTCTGTATCCTTTCCTCTTTTTTCCTTTTGTTCCTCTATCTTCACTTCTCACCATCTCTGCTATTTACATCCACAGGATAACAGACTCAATTAAATTGCTTTAATCCTGCTCTCAATAAAACATAAATCCTTTTTGCATTTATGGCACTGGTGGTAGAGATTCTGAATAAATACTGCCTACTTGAAATCTCTGGAAGATAATATAGTGTTTATGAAATCAGAAGGAACAGGCTGACAGGCAAGCTCTTATAATGGTGAACATTACATCACTTATATTCTCCTTAAACACTCACTATATTTTCAATGCTCTCTTGTCCTCAAACAATTAGAAAACAACAAAACGTTCCTCCCTTGGTATCTCCTAGAGTATTATTTACAGGACCCCAGATGATACTAAAAACCAGAGATGCCAAAGTCACTTGCATAAAATGGCCCAGTACACTGAATACAATGTACCTTCCCTATCTCTGGGTTCACATCTGCAGATTCAACCAAACACAGAAATTTGGTTGAAGTGACTCTAAAACTCACAGAGATAGAGGATCAACTGTATTTCTAGTTACTATGAAGATTTTGTCAAGTAAGCAGTTGTTTTGTAAACCTTGCATATAAAGACCGAACAAGCATCTGAAGTTAGTGATTTTCAAACTACTTTGAGTAAAATAGGAAAGCACAACGTGAAAATAATTCAAAATAGGTAAATAAAGATTTCCCTGGTAAAGAATCTGCCTGCAATGCAGGAGACGTGGGTTGATCCCTAGGTCTGGAAGATCCCCTGCAGAAGGAAAGGACAACCCACTCTGGTATTCTTGCCTGGAAAAATCCCACGGACAGAGGAGCCTATGGGCTATAGTCCATGAAATCACAGTCAGATATGACTTAGCAAATCAACAACAAACACAGAATAATACTTGAAATAGTACTAAAACAATGCTCTTAATTATAGCTCTGCTAATGTAGGCTATCCAATTTCACTGTAAAGCAGACTGTCCAGGCAGCTTTAGGAAAATCCTTTCCTGAATGCCTAGCGGAAAGACTAGATGTGCCATGTGCTCCATTTCCCTACTCCTTCCAGAATGTGTCTTCAAGAAAGGCAGCAGCACTGGGACAGGGAGGTTTTCCTGAAATCTGTAAGTAGGCTACTTAGCTGTAGGGGTCAGGCACCAATTTTCCAGGAGTCAAAATTTCTCTATGCTTAGTGGGAAATGAAGAAACAAATGACTCCTGCCAAAAACTATTAGGTCTTTTCCTGGATGTAAAGATAATACTATTAAAAATTGCATTAGAATTTTATGTACAAATGCTGTGTCTTACCTTAGAACTAAAATATTAATTTCTCAGAAGTGTAATAGTACCAAGAGGAAAATGAATGTCTGAGGATGACTAACACATAACCAAAAGAAAAGAAACGATGAAAGCAGTAGTAAACTTTTAAAAGGCTAAAAGTTAGTGAGTAGTTGTGTGGCATGGATAACTCATTTTACTTTTCTAAATCTCAGTCTTCTCAGTGCTTCAGTGAAGGGTTTATCTGGATGTCTTGGCTTTCTCCTAAAGCACTGAAATGCTTGGACACCACATGACTAGATCATTTTCAGCTAGAAAATAAATTCAGATCAAGGCACAGTGTTAGCTACAACATCATTTTAACTTAAAATTTTGACAGTCTTTCATGAGTTGACTTAATTGATGGTCTCATTGGGAGTTATTTTCCATAAGTAAAATATGAAATAAAGGAATGAAATAATTTAATTTGAAATGTATGATATTAAGCTTAACCTGTATTTTTTCTGTTTCCAGCAAAAGCCCTTTTACTATCATCTACTCTCTTACTCTCTTCTATTGTTTCTCTAGTTCATACTCTTAAGAGAAACTATGCCATATAACCACATTGCTTTATAAACAACTTTCACACAGCTTTCAAAATATATTGCTTTGACTCAAACACAAAACTTGCTTTATACGTATACTGCTTTGTTTTATAATGAATTGTCAAATTTAAGGACTCCTTGGAGAAATGTATATAAATGCTATCTGGGAAGTATTATTTAATCATTATGAACATATAATATCCTTCTTTTTATGTTTACTTATATATCAAAGATTTCAAGTATTTGTCACTTTTAACTTGAGTAAGCATGCAGTCCTGGAATACAAGGAGTGGAAATTTTCTTATATAGCTGAAACAGCTATTGAAAATGTACATGGGTCACAAAAACAGATAAAGTAATTTTCTTTGCTTTATTGATTAACAAGTAAATTTGCTGTTATTTTGATTTATCTATAATTCTTTATAAACTTAAATTTGACATTTATTCTCTAATAAGTAACACAGTTTTAAAAACATCAATAATTATATACCTAAATATATATATATATATATATATATATATATATATATATATATATATATATATTACCATTAGATAAGAGCATAAAGGGGCTTCCCTTGTGGCCCAGCTGGTAAAGAATCCACTTGCTATGTGGGAGACATGGGTTTGATCCCTGGGTTGGGAAGATCCTCTGGAGAAGGGAACAGCTACCCACTACAGTATCCTTTCCTGGAGAATTCCATTGACTATATAGTCCATGGGTTTGCAAACAGTCAGACAGGACTGAGAAACTTTCACTTCACAAGAGCATAAAGCTCTTGAAAGGAAAAAAAAGAAAAGATGCAGAGATACAGAAACCGGTGGCTAAGCGTAGAGTCAGATACATGTAGAGAAAGGAACAAGATGGGAACCTATAGTGCATGAAGTCCAGGGAAGAAGAAAACTCTGAAAAAAGGACAACTTTTTTAAAAAGCCAATATGAAAAGGGATGGAATTTGGTTACTAGATGTCCTAGATAGCCTGGCTGTTGCGGTAAAGCTTTCCATATAGCACAGCATGGCACAATGACTCTAAAAATGCTAAACATTGAAAAATTATTTTACAAGATATGGCTCTGGGCAGACAGGGTATACTTGCAACCTATTAAGTATCTAAAATTCCTTAAATAAAAAGTAGAAATGAACCTTCTGCCCCACCCCCCCGCCCCATGCTAAAAAACAAAAACTGAAAAAAAGAAAAAACAAACCCAAAGACTCCAAATAAGCCAGTATATTGATTAAAGACGTTCATCTTTCAGTAATCATTAAGGATCTAGTTTTGGAAAATGGAAAATTGGGAACAAAAGATAGATTACAGGTACAATATTTGGATATTTATGGAAGAAGTAGATAGAAATTATCTTTAATAATCAATTGGAGAGGTGCTATTTCTTTTGCTGCTAATAGTGCTAATTTATACAAAGAAGTGCTTGTACACTATACCTTCAGAGTAAAAATCCTCTCCCAAAATCCCAGTTGCTTAACCCAACAAAGATTTAATTTCTTGGTCTCATAACATGTATATCTTGGGTCAGTGGGGCTTTTGCTATACTTAGTGACTCAGATATACAGGATGGGAAGGCTTCATATATTGAACCTGTTCCATCTGAGATATGAGGCCCCTGTGGCTTCCAGGGATTCGTGTTTTAGCAGTAAGATGTTTTGATCAAAGGACACACTATTTTTACACACACTTCATTGGCCAGAGCTAGTTATTTGATCCTGTAGGCATGCTAAGTTTCTTCAGTTGTCTCTGACTTTTTGAGACTCTATGGACTGTATACAGCCTGCAAGGCTCCTCTATCCCTGGGCTTCTCCAGGGAAGAATACTGGAGTGGGTCATCATGCCCTCTTACAGCGGATCTTCTCAACCCAGGGACTGAACCTGCATCTCTTCTGCCTCCTGCATTGGCAGACGATTCTTTACCACTAGCACCACCTAGGAAACCCCAGTGTTGTTTGATCCTACATAAGTGAAAACAAGCATAATCTTTCCATGTGCTCAGGAGAGAATAATGAATATAGGCATATCTTAAGGTCTCTACCATGATGCCCAGGCTGACACTGATTAACTGAGGGATAAAGGAATACCCAATGCCAGCAATGTGCTTGTGGGCCAATAAATTAAGAACTTAGGAATTCAGTGTGTTTCCAATCGTGATTCTCATTCAACACAGCCACTTTTCAAGTACAGTAATAAACATTTAGAACACATCATTCTTTAAACATGCAGAAGCTTCATCTTCTCTTCCTATGAACCTCATTAATTTGAGGAACACTAAATCTCACCAGGTCTTTTTCAAGTTGGAACACGACAATGCAACTGTTTCTATATATGACTAATGCTTTACACTTGCATAAAATTTCTGTCTTTCTTGTTTAATCACTTTTCTAATGCCATTTTAGTTAGAAATGAGTTATGATGTTTGGCTTAAACAAAATAAAATCTTCCTATGGTGAATATGTTAGATATAATTTATTAGAAACAATCACAGTAAAAACAAAATAGGTGTTAATTAAACCAGGCTCTTTGAGCAGTGGCTCACAGATCTTTAAAAAGCTGATTTAGAACAACCAAGACAAATGTTGTTAAAAATTAGTAAGGTTTTTAAAATATATCAAGTTTTGATACCACTCTCAATATAACACTATAATCTGGATGTTAGACATACATTTCAATGCTATACTAGAGAAGGAAATCATCTTAATCTTTCATAGGCAAAAAGAAATTTAATAGTTAAAATAATCTATTTCTATTCTTTCATTTCCAGTTAATAAGCATAATTTTGACAATAAAATACTTAAATCTACATGTTTTCAACTGCATTACACTTCTTATATATACTGCAAAAAAACTCTTAAAAAGACATAAATAACCTAATGTTTCTGTGAAACATTGTATTTTCAGATTAAAATTTTAGGTTTGATAAGTTTATAGGGAAATTATTTTAGTTCGCTTCAGCTAGTTTTAGGTTCAAGGTAACAGTTCCTTCTCCATGTTAGTATCAACAGTTCACATTGTCATAAAGTCTCTCTCCCTTTATTCTGACCAAATATTTTTGGTACAAAATGACCTGTGTCTACTTTTCCTTCCCCATTTTCCCTGGAGGATCTGAGAGGAAAGAGTGTCACTGCTGTTTCTGGTTGGTTGAGTTTTGACTGGAGTCCTTGCTGCCCATATTCTAGTTGGGGGATTTGGAAATCCTCCCAGACATTGGTTCTGAAAGGGGCCATGGGTGGTAAGTATTGATTCAGATAGGACCATTTTATGTCCAAAACCCACAAGTGTGACATTTAAAGATTCCTATTAAAGTTGCCAGACTGGCTATCGAGCCATGCAACAGTCCCCAGGCAGCAGCAAGATGACAATTACTACAGCAGCTGGCTTGCCACACTTTTCAGAGATGTGGCATGTATGGCAAAGAGATTTACAAGTTTATTACTTCCCCACTAGTTATACTTACTATTTACCGCTTCCTCTCCATGTAGAATGTCAGCACTTCAAGAATTAAGATTTAGTCTGAGTCACTGTTGTACACTTGAATGAGTTCATTACCAGCCAGATCTCTGCAGGTTTTTATGAAATTGTCACTTCTGCATTAGGCCTGTTGTTGTTTAATTGCTAAATTATGTCCGACTCTGCAAGCCCATGGAGTATAGCTCCTCTATCCATATTATGATGGTTAATTTTATGGTGTCAGACATTTGATCAAACATTTTCTGGATGTATCCGTGATGGTATTTCTTGATGAGGTTAATGTTTGAATCAGTAGATTGAGTAAGGCAGATTGCCCTCCCTGTTGTGAGTGAGTCTCATCCAACCAATTGAAAAATTGAATAGAGCAAGAAGGCAGAGTAAGAGGGAACTTCTCCTGCCTGACTGCTTTATATGGAACATTGGTCTTTTCCAGCTTTGAAACTGAGCTGAAGATGACTTTTCATGGGTTTTGAGCCTGCCAGCTTTCAGACTGGCTGTCCTGGGTCTCCAGTTTGCCCATTTCAGATTTGGGGATTTCTTAGTCTTCATTATCAAATGAACCCATCTTTTATAATAAATCCATTCACATAGGTATTGACTGTATTTTTGTGGAGAACCCCTATATACACTGTATATACATGTTTAAAGAAAAAAAAATTATAATGTTAGTGTAAGGACTCTGACAAACAGAGAGAAAATGCCCATACAAACTGTGCAGACTCACTCAAACCTTTATGATTCTTGACAAGTAGAAGTGTAGGCCTGTTAAGAGGATAAACAGTTTCATGATAGTCACCTAATCTGATTTTTTACATAAAATGTTCTGTCTTAAAATGTTTACAGATTTAAAAAAAAAAAATTTTGTGCCAAACCTAGATTTGGCATATCAATCATAGGCTTATGATCTGTGTAATTATTTGTTTCAAGCTAATGTCTATTTTTATATTTAGGGTTCTTCCCCATAATTCAAGAAATATGCATTGCATTGCATTCTGGAGGATTCCCTTATTGATTACCATCAGTGTCAAGGAGAGCTTGAAAGATAAGCTCTGATGTGATTACTAGCTGCTCTGGCAACATACAAAGGTCTGATGTGAGAGAGGGGCAAAGAGATTAAGTGTCAGTAATTATCACAGTTTATCACATCTGAGAAATGAAGTTCAGCCCAGCATGAAATCATGAAGAGTATTTCCAGTGTACTGGAGACCTCTTTTTATATTCTGGGAATGGATATCGATATCGATTGCATCCAAGACTTCTTTATTATCAGATCATCAGAACTCGTCTCCTTAAGGTGCAAGGGTTCTTTCTTACTCAGGAGCCCAAAGTTCCTATATCAGAATTTTGAATAAATGATTAGAGTGTACAAGCGCTATTTGAAGCAGGCAGGTCATAGAAAAGCAGATAGGTCATAGATAAGTACCCACTCCAGTATTCTTGCCTG